>NC_142481.1:22015000-22240000 GCF_049115385.1 Moschus berezovskii | reverse complement strand
TGAGCAGCTGGGTGAGCTCGTACGAGGTATTCAACCTCTGTGAGCCTGTTTTCTCCTTTGTACAATGGGAATAATCGTATGTCCTACCTGATAAATGTTAGAGCTGCTCTCATGATAGTTATCGTAGTCTTTAGCATTCATGTTACCATTAGCTGGTTCATATTTTGTCATCATGATGAATCTTATTTTCTATATGTTTATTTTGTCCACCCACATGCATGTTGAGTTACTTCAGGGTAAAACTCCCAACCTCTGATCTTCCCCACTGAAGCTGTCTCAAGCTGTTGGCAAAAGTAGGATGTCAGCAGGTGCCCTGGGCTTGACCACAGGAGCAAGAGGGCCACCTCTGGGGCTCTGCTGATCAAACAGAGGGCTTTCACTGGGCTCGGCTCCGTTGCCACAAATCCATGGTGGATGATATGGGAGTAGATAGCGAAGTGCTTCCCGCCCTTCTGCAGCCTCGAGGAAGTCCCCCAAAGTAAAAGAAGAACATTCAGAAAGGGACCCAGTCGAGACTGCTACACAGGCCAGAGGTTTGTCCCCAGAGGGGCAAGGGTGGCCAGGAAGAGTGGGTTCCGCTGATGCATCACACATCTGATTCCTCGTAAACAGACTAGGACTGAGGAGAGAGCTGGGCCCCTCGCTGTGTATGCGGGTGTCCCGGCTGCCTCCTCTGCCATCTGCCGTGCTCACCCGCAGCCCCTGTGGGCTGTCCGGCCTGCCCTGTGGACCGCTGCCCGTCTCTGCTCTCTGTGCCCAGCACAGAGTGGGCAACACTCATACTTGTGGGCGGGATGAATTAACTCACATCTAAGCAAATACTGGGGGCCAAAACCAAATGGAAAATGAGGCCAGAGAGTCCAGGGTGTTTTCAGTCGTTTGGTTAGATCTGCCTTTCTCCTAGAAGCAGCCCCGGGAAGAAAGCCCTGGAGGAGGCAATAACGGTGTCTTTCACAATGGAAAGGTCAACCAACCTGTGTTTATTGAGTGACTCAGTGGGCCGGCCCTTTGCTCGGCTTTGTAGGTGATTACGAGACAGGCAAACCCACGGGGTCCTCTCGGTAAGCAGGCTGGAATCACGACGCGTGAGAAAAATGAGACAGCGGCCCAGAGCAGCGTGTCATTGTGTAGAATCGTCCAGAAAAGGTTCAGAGGATTCGAGGCTGTGCTGGGGAGGCCCGGGCGGTGGGGCTGAGTGGGAACACCTGAGGAGGCAGGAAGGAGAAGGCTGGGTGCCACAGACGTGGGGGTCGGGGTGTGGCTGAAATCTCCAGGTCAGCAAGCAGCTGGGGGCTGTGTGTCCCCTCGCCCAGAGTCCTGCATGGGCTCTTTCAGTGGCCTCCTCTCTCTCCCTGATCACTGCCCTTCCTGCCGAGGCCTCTTTGAAATTTGACTAAGGTTGCGAGCACGTATTTCAGCGTTTCTGGATGCAATTTGGTATCAGAGCAAAGAATCAAAGGATATTTGCTATCACTTTAAAGTCTGTTTCTCTCCCTCTTTCTCTGAGCACCTGACCCCACAATCATCGCTGGCTTTGAAATAATAGACCCATCATAATTATGAGAATTAGTCTGGAGGCTTCTGCCTTATTTGCTCAACTGAGGTTACTGAGGCCATCTTTAGAGGTGGAAAGGGTGTCCCAGGCCATCTCGGCCGAGATGGCAAATACAGAGCCGTGCCTGCTGGGTGGGGGCTGCCAGGAAGCAAGAATGAGGGAGGGGGCTGGGAGCAGGGAGGAAGCCCCCAGTACCCAGCCCAAGAACTGCTGCCCCTTGGGGACCCTGGACCCAGCGTTGTGAGAGAATAGTTTTTTTAGGAGAGGCTGAAACCAAGACCATGTTTGAAATGCCCCGAATTTGTAAATGTTAAAAACAAATTTGGCACAGGAAAACCCTGAGTAATGAATGAGCTGTCCATTGGGATGCTATCCCCGCTAGTTACAGAAGTGGAAACAGAGGCCCAGGCAGGGGAAAGAACACAGGCTAGCTCATTAAGGTGGTGGACACTTGTGTTCCGTCTGCCTCCTCGGTCCAAGCCCCGAGATGCAGGGCAGTGTCCACACTCATCAGGCTAGGAACCTCCCATCAGCATGCTGCCCACACTGCTTGCTTCTTTCCAGAGGCTTCTGCTTGCCCTTGGCCAGGGGTGGCTGGCAGCCTCTTCATGGCCTTGAACCTGTGTTGCAAAGCCGGACTGAGTCAACACTCTGAGCTGGCTCTGTGATCGACCCATTCCAGGCGGTGGTCAGTAGCAATGCTGCAGCCCTGGACAGCAGGCAGGTTAGGCCGGGGCTCTTATAGAGGGCAGCTGCAAGGTTCTCATAGGGTATTTAAGGACTAGAGCCAGAGTTAATGCTGAACTCTTTCTTTGACTTAATTTATTATAATGTATGTGGCTAAAATGTAGATCACACTGCTGTTTTGGATCTCCGTTTTGATTCCCAAAATTGCAATCATGATAGGTGGATTATAACCGTGCTTTAACATACAGATGAGGAAATGTATTCCTGTGCAATTTCCCCCTAAGGAGAAGTCAGAGGATAAGGGGCAGGAGTTTTGAATAACCTTGCAACATTTAGTTGTCTCTCTCAGTTACGGGATAGAAATTAGCATTACAGGACTATATGTGTTGTGACTGCAGCAGTGCTTTGAATGTTAGTGTGGAAGAGCTTCCAAAGGGAAGGGCGAAAGCGACTTTCCCTATTAAAAATCGTCACCAGGATCTAATCTACATCCAAAGTGGTGTCACAAAGTGCTCAGTTGTCGATTTAAAAATACGAAGTGCCTACTATGTGCTGGGCACCTTGCTAGCAGGCTGGGGGTGCGCTGGCAAAGCAGATAGACTGAAGAATCTCTGGAGAACTGAGCACTAGGGGTGAGCTGGGGAGGAGGCCAAGGTGGGGGCCTGGGAGCTGTGAGAGCAGCTGGAGGGCTGGGGGTGGCAGGCCAAGGGGAAGGAGGGTGCAGGAAGCCTCACCCAGTGGGGAAAGTGGAGTATTCCTCATTTGGGCGGTGTGTGCATGTGGTGGGGGTGCCTCCAAGAACATATGTCTGGGCAGACTTTTCCTTGGGTCCAGATACTCAGCAGAAGAACCGAGCAGAACAAATGTCCTGATGAGCTGCCCCAGGGCCTGGACTCTGCTCTCCCCATTAGCCCAGGTCCTGGACTGGCACCCACTCAGCCTCTCCAACGCACACTGAGGGTTCTGTGTGAGTTCTGCCACCTGCCACTCTCACCCCCGCATCTGGGCCGGGGCTCTTGAGAGCTGTGAGAACCACACCCCACTCCCCTGCCCTCCTGAGAGCTAGCTGTGCCTCTCCCTACACAGCACAAGCCCTGGACTCTGTGTTACTAGGGCAGGTCAGTGCAGGAGAGTATAGGGAGCCTTAAAAGAAAACGGTGGCCTCCTTTGGTTACACTGCGTGGAATGACCACCCAGCCTTCCCAACACCATTCATTCGTTCTCATCAGTATTTACTGAGTACCTGCTCTGTGTCAGGAGGTTTTGCATGCATGTCAGTCACTCACTTGTGTCCGACCCTTTGCAACCCCACGGACTGTAGCCTGCCAGGCTCCTCTGTCCATGGATTATTCCAGGCAAGAATACTGGAGTGGGTGGCCATTTCCTCCTCCAGCGGGTCTTCCCAATGCAGGGATGGAACCCATGTTCCATCTTTCCCAATGCAGGTTGGGCGTCAGTCACCTGCATTGGTAGGTGGAGTCTTTACCACTGAACCACCTGGGAAGCCCCAGGAGGTTTTAGGGAGGTAATATTGAGAAAAACAGACTGCGTCCCAGCTTTTTAAAGTGTAGACAAGCTAGTAGGAGAGAGAGAAATTAAGCAGGCGTCATATACATATGTGGTAAGTACAAACTCTGAGAGGTGTGTCATAAAGGTTTCATTCTCGGGTAATTGGGGTTGACCTGACTCAGTGTGTAAGTACAAGAATGTCTTCCAAGAAAGTGGCATTGGAACTGAACTCTCAAGAATGGTGGCATCAACCAGGCAAGAGGGAGGTGGTGTGCTAGGGCTTGGGGCGTATATTTCAGGAAGAGGGATGAGCGTGTATTGAGATTCTGAGGTCCATCAAAGAGAAAGTTCTCACCTTTCTCTTTCTGGAAGGTCAGTAGAGCTGCCTTGGGCTCTTAGACATTCTGGGAATGCCCTGGACAGACCCAGGCAGGACTGTGAGTGGCATCTCCTTGGCCCCCTGAAGCCTTGTCAAGGAAAGCTCCCAGCTCACATCACATCACAGTCCCAACTCATGTCCTGGTGCCTGAAAGGTGGCTCTAAAATTCTTTCCCAGTATTGGGTCTGGGCATGAGCCGGTCGGAAGGCCTCTGGGTTTCAGGACTGAGGGGCCCAGTATGTCTGGGCAGATGGGGTGCTCTGTGGAGATGTTCAGAAGCAGCCAGCCTGTCGCCCTTTAACACCAGCCATCTCATGAAAGGTGTGTAGGATGGTGAGGCCTGAACTGCCCCAAATTGTGACTGCTCCTCTCTCTCCCTGTCATCCCAGTCTGAAACCTTCCCCTTGGTCTTCCTCCTCACCCCCTGGTTACTCATCTCAAAGGCATGATCTGAGTAAGTCTGTCTTGTCTAGGAGGTGTCCTGGGAGAAGGTGTTAAACTGTAACTTCGGGATTAGAACATAGCATGTGTGGAAGCTTGTTCATGGGTTTCCCACCATGGAGGCTGGTGTCACTTTGCATACCGGAGATGATCTTCCCAGCCTGGCTATGTGCCGGGGGAGGGCGCTGACCATGAGCAGGGCTCCTATGGTGATGCTCTTATATGAGTCATCACCTCTGGTTTACCGTAGTTATCTGTGTAGGTAGGTCAAGGGTAGGTCTGGACCTGTGCAGTTCAGGGGAACTGTCAGTTGGGAGTCTATCACGTGCCTTTTCCTCACGTTATGTCATTTAGTTTTCACAAGGGATTGTAAAGTGCTGCTGTTATTCCCACTTTACGGACAGTGTTTAGAGTCTGGGCAAGGCTAGGGGAAGCACCTACAGAGGTGTAGCCCGGAAGTGGCAGGTCCAGGTTGGAAAACCCAGAGCTGGCTGTCTCAAAGCCAGTGACTTTCCCACTTGGCTGTGATAGGTCTGCAGGATTTAAGGTATATTAAGGCCTTGCAAACCCCCTATCTCATGAAACACTCAGATTCCTTTGTAAGTACCGTTATCCAGTTAGTATCCAGACTTCCCCGGTGGCTCAGACGGTAAAGCATCTGTCTACAATGTGGGAAACTCGGGTCCGATCCCTGGGTTGGGAAGATCTCCTGGAGAAGGAAATGGCAATTCACTCCAGTACTATTGCCTGGAAAATCCCTTGGATGGAGGAGCCTGGTAGGCTACAGTCCGTGGGCTCGCAAAGAGTCAGACACGACTGAGAGACTTCACTATCACTATACAGATTAGGATGCTGAAGTTCATGAAGCTTTAGTGGTTTGCTTGAAATTCCAGAGTTTAAACTCAAACTCAAATCTTGGAGTCAAACACTTCTAGGTGTTTTGAGGTGACCCCTTCTGGCTGACAGTCTCTGTGCATGCCTGGCGACCATGGGGACAGTTTTCTTTGTCCCACCACCCCTTCCTCTACAAGCAAGACTGCTTGTCCTTGTCCCCTCCTTCCCTGGGCCTCCTTGGCGGACATGCTCATTTGCTTGTTACTTGTGAAGATTTGTTTGGACCGGTCTATGGGATTGCCAGAACCTGGAGGTTTCCCTTTGAGAACTTTGCCAACACTTGATACTTTTATCTGGGCTCAAAGGAAGAATGAGCAGACTTGACCTTCCTGTTTGAAGGAGCTACCCAGGAAGCTAGTCCCCAGGGGTCAGTTCATTCATTTGCACATCATTCATTCATGCATGAGCTGGGTGAATGATGGTTGGATGCCTACTATGTGCCAGATGTGGAGGAAGAGTTCTCTGATCCTCTTGTCCTCTGCCAGTTATAAGCTAGAAGGAGAACAAAATCCACACTCTTCACCTGGTCAGAGAAGCTAGTTGTGGGCCCACTCAGGATGTGAATGTAACCAGGAGCTATCTGAGGTTTATAGCACAGCTTCATCTGTAGTTGCGAAAGGCCACTCCTATGGTTATTAGAAAGCAAAGTTACCGTCAAGCAGTCTCTGGGAGTCACGAAGAGGAAAACAACAAAACCTTCACTGAGCTTGTCACAGTCGTATTGTCTGAAGTCCACTCCCCAACCAGGAGCCTGGGGGATCAGGGAGGGGGGCATCATCCTTGCCAGGACGCAGACACTGGACCACTCATGGGGAGGGCCATTCTCCAGGGCATGGGCTTTAGCTTTGTTTTGCTGGCATGTACCAAGACAATGGTTAGTGTGGTAACTTTGGCTGTCTCCTTGGCTCCTCTGCTTTGTGGCCTGAGCCAAGTCCAAAGGTTTTGTCCTTTGGAGATCTATCAGCCAGGCAAAACAGCTCCAGAAAAATGTTTGTACCGTGATGGGCAGAGCTGGATAGAATTTTTTTGCTAATTTTTTATATGTCAACTAAAGTATTTATTACTACAAAGTGTTTAAAGTTTTAGTGTTTATTCAAAAAAAATTTAAATCTTGATCCATTGATAATGTTCATCTGATAAAGGTTCTCAAATTAAAAGGGCTAGATAAGTCAGTGCAGCTCAGAAATGGCAGTAACTTCAGAGCTGGCAATTGACACTTGTTTTCTGCCACTGTTTACTCTTCAATAAAAAATGCATATTTACCATAGCAACCTCCTGATCACGTGGTGCCCTATCTTACCCGCTACCCTCTAAAACAGAATAGCTTCTTAAAGAAACACACACATTCTAATATGTATGCTTTTCAGATGCAAAAATGTGTTCTTTATCAGGAAGCCCTCTTGCCTGGGATTTAATGCTAATAAACATGTCATCTTTATAGAAATCATTTTGGTCCCGTGTCTTAAATTTTAAGGCATTCACCCTAAAAATCAAAATAAAATTACTCTTGGAAGGACTTTTGATTATCTTGAGAGTTTGTTGATCATTTATTTTAATACAGTTTAAAAATAATATATATTTGCATGTATACATCCATATGTATATATAGTTTTTTTTTTTCCCCAAACAGTAGCCATTAGTATCATTTGGGAGGGAGTTTGATGTAGATTCTAATGACCTGCTGCTTCATCTGTGATTAAAGATTGTCATCTATGCAAAGCTCAATTGCAGGCTGAATTGTTTTTCACTGTTATCTTGGGAGAATTGCCTGGGTTTTCAGAGCTTTGGAGAAACTGCTGTAACCTGGACTTTTCAGAAAGGGAGCAAGCCCTCTCATTCTGGACCTTGTGCGGGTTGTAGGTTCTGTCGCTTGGGGAGAGCGCTAAAGACACAGGTCTCTGCCCTCCCCACGAGCCACCCTTGCGTGCAAGGGGTCCCTTTGGCAATATTCATGTTAAAAGCTGTTATTAACTGGAGCATATCCTGCCTGCACCAGGCCCTTGCTACATGAATTGTTACAAGTGTCCACATTTTGCCTATAAGGAAACTGAATGAACCTCAGAAAGGTTATGTCATTTGCCCAGGATTATATTCTCTAAGAGTTGGTGGAACTTGGTTTTGACCTGAAGCATCTGATTGAAAACCTTTTCCACTTAATCTGTGATTGGAACCTTTCTGTCAGATGTAAGCCGGAAGGACAAGGGGGAACAGCATGGGGGTTGTGGGGGGCAGCGGTAGGCAGGGCCTTCTTTGGCAGAATGTTCTCGGGAGATGTTGCATGGCCTCAGCATCAGTAGAGTTTCTTGGCCCACCCTTCCCATCCTGGTTTGCTCCTGGGCCTGCCAGCTACCCGACACCGCAGCCCTGGGAGGGTGGTGTCTGGCCATGCGTGTGACGAGAGAGCTGCGGTCAGTACCCCAACAGCCTGGGGGTGGGGTGCATCTGAACCAGGCCTGGTGGATTTTTTAAATTCCTTTCAGCCACATACAGACCAATCTGAAAAACAAGAACATATTGTGACTCTGTTATGCTTAGTGGCTTTGGGGGAAAATCTGATTGCGATGTGAGGCAGGGCTCTCTGTGGCGAAGTGGCGTTGTGACCCGAACTCAGAAAAGGAGATCTGCCCAGACCCCACGGCCCAGCCAACCAATCTGACTGCAGCGTGTCCATGAGCCATTTCATAATTATCCATCATGAATGCCTCCATGCTGCCTTAATAGATTATTTAAAATGGTGCCTGTGCCTCCCATGCAACCTCGTTGGCCCCGAACTGTACATACATACAAGCTGGGAGAGGTAATTGCTTATCATGTATCTTTTTGTTCCAGACACTTTTATAAAAGAGTATGTATTATGTATGGTGTGACCTTCAAATGTCAGGAATGTGTTGTGCAATAAACTGTCAATATTTGTGGTTATAAGGTACTAGATGACTTTTACAATAATTGGAACGGCTATATTAAAAGCTTGGATCACTCAGCTGGTTAAAGAGAAAGACACAGGCCAGTGTTCATCAGGGACTTGCCTTCTGCCAGCGATTAAATGAAAGATATTGCAAGGTGCTTAAGATGTCTTCTTTGTTTAAAAAAGAATATGGCAAAACCTGTCTCCAGGGGAGGCGTTATCTCCAGATCATTCCTTCTCCTTTCAGTGTGTGTCTGTCCCTAGAGAAAACTCAGCCCACAAGTTATGGCGACTGACCAAGCGCATTTTGAAAAAGATCGGTCCAGCTTGTTCTCAGTGTCATTTAAGTAAGAATTCCTGAAGCCTACCCGGTAGTCAAAGAGATCTCCTCCAATCTTCTCCCAGCCCCCACCCCAACCGTAAAGGAGGGGGCTGTAAATTACCTTAAGAGGATCTTAAAAGCTATAGTTTTTTTTTAAAGAAAATAAATTACGTAGAAATCTTTTGGGAATTTATGCTTTACTGAAAGTAAAAGCTTCTATAGTCTATAGTTTTTTTGTATTTCTTTTTTTTAAAGAAAGGAACATGTAATTTAAATTATGAAGAAGGGAAAGCATAACAAATATTTAGCAATAATAACAGTAGTGATTGGGGCATGGATTACTTTTAAAGTATCTGTTTTATTATGCTTTTCTATTGATCACTATTTCTTTCTGCTGTTTCTTCCAATACAATGACATTTTCCTTTTTAGCCAGGAAGTAGGCAAATGAAATCGTGAAAGGTGCCTCAACGAAACACCGCCATCTTCTCTCAAGATGACTTGTGATCTTGCTGATTAAAGTGTATGTGTGTGGGTCCTTCCACCTGGCTAGAGACCCAGGAGACACCCTGAGGCCTCCTCCCTCAGGATGCCTCCCCAGGTGCCCCGACCTCCTGCCCACCTGCCATTTTCACACTCCAGCCCCAGATGGTCTGTGCTGAGCACTTTGGGGGCATTTCTGATGTTTTGCTCATCCAGGGGGCATTTCCAATATTTTGCTCATCCAACCAGTCCATTCTAAAGGAGATCAATCCTGGATGTTCATTGGAGGGACTGATGCTAAAGCTGAAACTGCAATACTTTGGCCACCTCATGCGACGAGTTGACTCACTGGAAAAGACTCTGATGCTGGGAAAGGTTGGGGGCGGGAGGAGAAGGGGACGATGGAGAATGAGATGGCTGGATGGCATCACCGACTCTGTGGACATGAGTTTGAGTGAACTCCGGGAGTTGGTGATGGACAGGGAGGCCTGGCGTGCTGTGATTCATGGGGTCGCGGAGAGTCGGACACAACTGAGCGACTGAACTGAACTGAACTGAACTGAGGGGGCATTTCTGATATTTTGCTCATCCGGGGGCATATCAGATATTTTGCTCATCCAGGGAACATATCAGATGTTTTGCTCATACAGGGGGCATTTCTGATATTTTGTTCATACAGGGGGCATTTCTGATATTTTGCTCATACGGGGGCATTTCTGATATTTTGCTCATACAGGGGGCTACTTCCCCCTGGACTATTCAAAGCAACTTTCCTCTTGTAGACAGGAGCTCATCTTGCCCTCTGAATTCCAGTTTGCTTGCTTCCTCTGATTCTTTTATTTATTTTAAAAGGGTGTGTTTAAAAGAGTAGGTTCAATTTTTTAAAGTATGTATTGAGCACCTGCTCCAGTACTCTTGCCTGGAGAATCCCATGGACAGAGGAGCCTGGTAGGCTGCAGTCCGTGGGGTCGCTAAGAGTTGGACATGACTGAGAGACTTCACTTTCACTTTTCACTTTCATGCTTTGGAGAAGGAAATGTTAACCCACTCCAGTGTTCTTGCCGGAGAATCCCAGGGATGGAGGAGCCTGTTGGGCTGCCATCTATGGGGTCGCACAGAGTCGGACATGACTGAAGCGACTTAGCAGCAGCAGCAGCAGAGCACCTGCTAATAAGTGGAACACCTACTGTGTGCTGGGGGTGTAACACTAAACGGTAGTGCGTGGTCCTTGTTTGTGTGGAGCTTGTGTCTAAGGGCAGACAGGTGGTAAGCAGACAAATATGCAGGTCAGTTAGCATCTGCCACAGGTGATAGTTCCTCGAAGGACAAACCAGAGAAAGAGCACCCCGGGAATGTGGAGTCGGGAAGAATTCCTCCAGACAGTGTGGTCATAAACAGCACTCCCAGGAGAGGCCGTGGACTAAAATCTGAATGTGAGTCTCTGTGTGAATTCTGAGGGGGAGAGAATTCCAGGTGGATGGGGCCGCAACAACCAGTTCATCCTAAAGGTTATCAGTCTGAATATTCATTGGAAAGACTGATGCCGAAGCAGAAGCTCCAATACTTTGGCCACATGATGCAAAGAACTGACTCATTGGAAACGACCCTGATGCTGGGAAAGATTGAAGGCAGGAGGAGAAGGGGACAAGAGAGGATGAGATGGATGGATGGCATCACTGACTTGATAGATATGAGTTTGAGCAAGCTCCAGGAGTTGGTGATGGACAGGGAGGCCTGGCGTGCTGCAGTCCAGGGGGCTGCAGAGTCAGACATTACTGAGCAACTGAACTGAACTGAACTGGGGCAACAGGAGCAAAAGTGGGGTACCCGCCAGGAGGCCTTGAGGAAAAAAGATAGATGGAGGGCTGGAGGAGAGTTGGGATGAGGTCAGAGCAGCAGCAGGGGCCACTTAGGTGGGGGTGGGAGACCGTGAGTAGTTGGGAGTTATTCTAAAGAGTAACAGAGCCATGACTTGTCCCTCCCCTGCCCATAGCCAGGCTTTCCCCAGGGGATGGAATCTCCCTGGGCTGTCCTTCTCCAGTCTCATCCTGCCTGCTTCTCCTCACCCAGGCCAGTCCATAGGTGACCCTGCTCTGCTCTGGTTCACCTGACCAGTTTCTGGGATGTGTCCCTGCCCTGCAGGCCAGAGGGAAGAGCCCAGAGGAATCCATCACGCAATCTGTCTTGTCAAGGATTGCTTCTCTGAGTCCCACATCCTGCCTGCCATGTCCCTGGTCACAGTTCCCAGACTGGGGACTAAAAGTGCATGCCCATAGCCAGCCCTGAGTGCCTTGGGAGAACTGGCAACCCCAGGATTACAGAGCATGTTGTCAATGGCAGCGTTACACTGTGCCAAAGGGAAGAGACCCCATGGGTGGCCCAGTCACCAGCAGGGGGGTTCACACTCCCCTGACAATTAGGAAAGGGCTCTGGGCTTGGTAAAACCAGAAACACATTTGGCCCACAGTGCTTGATTTTGAAGCCCTTGTGTATTTTAAGGGAAATTTAATCCATATGTTTCTGATTCATTTTCACTTAACTCATCAAAATGTTGCTTTAGAGAAGCCATTTGAGATCCTAGTATCTTATATTTTTTTCCTCCAAATTTTAGCCTTTTAGTGACCTATTTCCCCAATTCCAGAAATTCTATCTTGCTAAAAGCAAATGGAGCTCTGCATAGTTTTGAATCTGGGTCAGAGGTGAGGAAGGCGATGATGGAGAACATTCACCTCTGTGACCAGAGGTCTGTCACGAGCTGAGCCTTGCCAGGGAGCCCAGCCCGGTCCCTGGTCCTAAGGACCCACAGGGAAGCTGGCTGTTGCCTTCTCACAAGTGGTCATCCTTTTCTAAAATAGCTCTCTATTTAAACAAATACTTTTGCCAATCCATATTAATGCTTAACTGTTTAACATGACTATATATGGCCATCATAAACCAGAGAACTTTGATGAAATAACAGAGACACCAAATTAATACTGACCTAAGGCATGACTTATGTCTTCCAAGAGTTAAGTACAACTGTTTATGGTAATGTTATAATTTTTATGCATACCATTAATTTAAAATTGTTTTTAAAAATAAGAGGAACCCTTCATCAGCCATAGCCATTACCTCTACCACAGTAATTGTTTTGAGTCTGTTTATTTTAAAGTTTTCAAAATAAGGGAAAGTGTTAAGCTTTTAAGAGGAACTATACATTCCTCTTTACTTTTTCTCCAAAGTGTTCTTTCTTCTACCCTGAAACCATTTTAAAACACTGATATATGTGGGCAAAGAAATTAAGAAAGATGTGATTTTTCGGTGTCCTGCTCACCCTTTAGACTCCACAAATTGCTTTTTCCTTCATTAATGAAGTGAGAGCTGTGCTTTTGAGATGCTCTTTGCACAAGGCAGACTTTCAGAATGAACTGCACGGCTCATCTGGGAAAATGTATTTACTGTTATACTAAGAGTTTCATAGAAATTAAAATACCATGGCCTTTTATGTCGTAAAATAGTAAGCACTCAGGTGTATGGACAGCTCCCTCATTCCACCGAGGTTCCTGGGACAACTCTCCATGCCTTTCTTGGGCCTATCTTCATCATCATTATCATTACAATTTTTTTTTTAATTGAAAATCTTTCCAGAATGTACTTTTGGGTGTGTGAAGGGTAAGGCTGCCTGGCAGGATGAGGTGAGCAGTGAGGGTACGTGCACGATTAAAAAGAAACGTCTCCTTGCTTTTTCTTTTTGGTCCCACCCTGCCTCTTTTGGTCTCTCTGGACCTTGTTCTCTGTCACATTCTGTGAATTACTCGGACTATCTGGAGACTTGGGTAGAAACACAAAAGCCTTCACCAATAGAAGGCTCACACTACTTGGTTCCCGATTCCTCCCATTGTGACAAGTCTCCAAGTCTCCAGGACGTCACAGAGCCAAGATTTGTTCTCATTCATGCACAGTCTGTCTTGGTCAAACTGGTGACTCAGCGATCCAGTCATCTTCTATTTTGCGATTCTGCCCCCTCAACACTTGTTTTGCAAGAAAAAGGGTGGCCGGGGAGGAGAGGGAGGCAGCCATGGTACAGTGTCTCTCTTTTCAGCGCCTCCAGCCATTGCCTGGGCTAGTCAGTGGTGCCAACTTAGGGCAAAGGCAGTTGGGAAAAGTTGGGGCTCATGGAATATATTGAAGCATGTACTACCCCTTTCATGGTCATTTCCTCCCATCTCTCTAAAATCCATCCCTATTTCTGATTTGGCTTAGGATGGGCTTGGACTTCCCCAGTGAGTCAGCAGTAAAGAACCTGCCTGCAATACGGGAGACACAGGTTTGGTCCCTGGGTCAGGAAGATCCCCTGGAGGAGGGTATAGACAGAGGGCTACAGTCCATGGGGTCACAAAGAGTCAGACACGACTCAGAATGACTGGACACATAGGCTAGGGTGGGTGAAGGAAAGGCCACTATGTGGGTGAAGACAGCCTGCACTGGACTTGGGGCTCACAATATCGCAGGACTACACGGAGCTGAGGGGAAGAGCCAATAAGTCCACATGGGGTGCGGGAAAGGTTTTGCCTAAGGACAGCCAGGCACTGGGGACCAAGAAGGAAGACATTCTGCCTCCTGACTCCTTCTCTGCAAACAAGGGTATTTTAAATGTGTACCAAGGAAGTCAAGTATTTGAAGATAATCCTAGGGGGAGGGAATCTACCCTTAAAATGCAAAATTATTTCATAAACCAAGTTTTTAAATTCTGAACAAATGTAACAGTAAGGTTAAGTGTACAATGAGGAACCCAGAAATTCAGATCACATTTGTGTACAAGATAGCCAGTCTCGGAGATGGATTCGGGTAGCTGCTGGTGGTGGTTTCTGTGCGTCTAGGTTTTAACTTTTGAAAAGTTGTTTTTCTTTCTAAGCATCTGATTCTTTGTCTCTCCAGGACTGCCAGTTTGTGGTTTAGTTGATGAGGATGATTCTAACATAATCCGCAACCATTTTTAATCTCCCAGTCCCTTCTTTAGTCCACAGCTGTGGGCTCTCCCTCTGTGAATTCTGGGGAAGGTAATGCACCTCAATCACCTTGACCTAGGGCAACCTTGCTATATACTCAGAAGATTAGGAGAAGCAAATGGAAACATAGAAGGCAAGGTTTCTGACCTTGAGATGACAAAATTACAAGGGTCAATTGTTCAATGTCCCCCCCAAACACATCTTTTTTGATTGAAGTATAATTGATGTGTAATATTATAAATATTATATATCAAGCATACAGTGTTGTGATTCACAGTTTTTAGAGGTTGTGCTCTATTTATGCTGCTGCTGCTAAGTCACTTCAGTTGTGTCCGACTCTGTGCGACCCCACAGAGTGCAGCCCACCAGGCTCCCCAGTCCCTGGGATTCTCCAGGCAAGAACACTGGAGTGGGTTGCCATTTCCTTCTCCAATGTGTGAAAGTGAAAAGTAAAAGTGAAGTTGCTCAGTCGTGTCCGACCCTTAGCGACCCCACGGACTGCAGCCCACCAGGCTCCTCCATCCATGGGATTTTCTAGGCAAGAGTACTGGAGTGGCTTGCCATTGCCTTCTCCGGCTCCATTTATAGATATGATAAAATATTGACTGTATTTCCAGTATTGTACAATATATCCTTGCAGCATGCTTTAGACATAATAGTTTGTACCTCTTAATCCCCAACTCCTGTACTTCGGCTCCCCGTTCCCTCTCCCCACTTGAAACCACTGCTTTGTTCTCTGTATCTGTGAGTCTGTTTCTTTTTTTGTATTATTCACTTGTTTGTTGTATACTTTAGATTCCACATGTAAGAGATACCATACCATATTTGTCTTTCTCTGTCTGACTTGTTTCACTTAACAGAATACCCTCCATGTCCATCCATGTTGTTGCAAATGGCAAAATTTCATTCTCTTATGAATGAGTAGTATAACATTGTATGTGTATTCTGTTGTTTAGTCGCTAAGTCATGTCTGATTATTTTGGGACTCTGTGGACTGTAGCTTCTCTGTCTATGGATTTCCCTGGCAAGAATACTGGAGTGGGTTGCCATTTCTTTCTCCAATGTGTGTGTATGGGTTCTTTACCACTAGTGCCACCTGGGAAGCCCACATATACATATACAAACCCCACAGGCTTCCCCAGTGGCTCAGCGGTAAAGAATTGGCCTGCAATGCAGGAGATCAGGTTGGATCCCTGGGTTGGGAAGATCCCCTGGAGGAGGGCATGGCAACCCACTCCAGTATTCTTGCCTGGAGAATTCCATGGACAGAGGAGCCTGGCGGGCTACACATTATGTTGGGTCACAAAGAGTCAGACACGACTGAAGCAACTTAGCACGCACGCACACCGCGTGTCTTCTCTATCAGGTCATTCGTTGATAGACACTCAGTGTGTTTTCATATCTTGGCAATTGTAGACAGTGAACATCGGGGTGCATGTATCTTTTCCAATTAGTGTTTTTTGTTTCCTTTGGATATACACCCAGGGGTGGAATTGATGGATCATATAGTAGTTCTATTTTTAGTGTTTTGAGAAACTGCCTAAATTCTTGAAACAAAACTTGAAATGATTGGATCCGTGTCTTCTTTTTTATCTAAACACTCCCAGCTTGTAGGAACAGGAGGAAGCAGAGTTTTTGATATCTACTACAATTCACCTGTTTTAGCCTGAAACTTGGCAAGGGTTGCATGTGTAGTCTGTGTTCCTCTGGAGTATTATTTGCTGCCATTATATAAGATATCCATTCCTGAAGAATAGATCACATGTTATTTAGTGGGGTCAGGAAAAGAAACAGAGGTCCCAGGAGCTACTTCTCAGCTATTTCCCCATATGGTGAGGCCCAGAGCACACGCAGGCTGAGGCTGTGTCGCCTGCAGTCGGATGTCCCCACTCTTGGGGACACCCCAGCCTCGAGGAGCTGGCCGCAGTGCTTTCACAGAGAAGCAGGAGGAGCAGACAGCGAGTATGAGGCCCACCTCTTTCCACATGCCCAGCTTCATTGTACTCAACACACTTAGAGCAAGTATCTGATCAGAGAGAAGAGATACTGCAGATTTTAGAAAATAGAATATAAAAAAAACCAAAAACAAAAGCAATGCACATGTGGCCAGACAAAGGGTCACACATGTCTTTTTTATAATGCTTCTTCCCTTCTATCATCTCTTTCCTAGAGGGGCTGATGAAGGAACTGGTCTCTCCATAACCAGGACCATGGATATGTCCTTGGCTGGCTGTGTGGGGCCACAGGCAGAGCCTTGGGACTCTGTCTGGAGAGTCTTGCAAAAAGACAACTGCTAGTGCTTCTGCACCCTTGGGAAAGAAGGAATAAGAGAACAGCCTCCTCTTCCCCTCTGAGCCAGCCTCTTGGGTTCTCAGCGGGGCAGGGCCTAGTCTAGCACACCTTGTTTAATGGTACCTGTCTATGTATAGGCAGAGACTCACACACAGGCCCTGGGAGTGTGCGGGCGGGTGGGCCTTCCTCCACCATCACTGCTGGTACTTGGCTTCCAGCCTCTCCGGACACTTCCTGGGACCACCCACAATTCCCCTTCATCCTCACTCAAGTTTGTTTTTCTACTTGGATTAGTCTAAGAGTAAACGCCATAGGCCTTCTGGCCCTCCAAGGGGGGAAAAAAAATTCTGTGTAGAGTGAAAATTAGGCTCTTAAATCTGCAAAGAAAGCTGTTTATCTTACAAATTTATTCTTTTTATTGGGCCACACATATCCAAGATAGAAAGATAAAAGGAAAACAGATACAGGCCATCACTTAGAGTGACATATAGTGAGACGCAGCTCATCCTCACCTTCTGTAAAGCCTGTGGGAGCGCATGGTGGCGGCCTTATCTGTCTATTTATCTATAGCATGCCCTGGGCCAGGGCTCACCGAAAGCTGCAGTGGAAATGCATTCCCCACACTCTCTGCTCTCCTCTGTTGGACTGCTCCCCAGAGGCTCCGATGGAGGAGGGTCTAGGGGAGGCGCTCAGCTGCTGATAGTGGTACACGGGGCTGGGCAGGGATGCAGCGTCAAGAGCCCACACCTGCCTCCTCCTGTCCTGAAGTCAACACTTAGTTCTGTTCATCATTCAAATGACAGCTCGTGACATCCTAACTTAAATAGGATATCTTAACCCCATTGCAGGGAGCAGTTGGGCAGAATTTTAATCAGGCTTATTGTTATTTTAAGCTGACCTCATGATCACACGAAAGATAAGCTGAGGTACGCTGGGAGAGCAACTGCAACAGGTTTGTTGTTGTGGTGGCCGTGGGGGTACAGCGAGATGGGTAAGAGTTGGCCTCCCAGTTGTTTATACCGAGGATGTGGTTGACTTGGAGTGGGCATCTGGTGTCCGGCCGTTTTCCTCCTGGACTGTTGGCAAACTGGTTCTTTAACACAGAGGTGGCGGCAGTCCTCGTGGGTGTGACCTGTGAACATGGGACTGCCTGCTATGACTGCATGTGGGGCATTTGTCTGCCATGATCTTGAGAGCCTCCTTTGTGCCTACTTGCCCTTATCAGTAGCCGTCTCTGGAAGTCTGTCCACAGTCTTGTGGACAAACCACAAAGCTAGTGGCAGGTCAGGGGGGCTCTGGATGTGGATGCACCGAGCCCTCCTACCCATGTAACATTTTGAGGAAATAAAGAGCTGGGCAATTAGACCGTTTGAACAGCTCTTTTTCAAGGGTGGTTAGAAGAGTTGGGGAGAATAGGAGTCAGAGCGAGCCTTCCAGGAAACTTTCCAGGGTGGCACACAGTCTGAATGCACAGAGGATGCTTGAAGCCAAAGCGTTCCACGGTCGTTCCGAGCAAACATCCAGATTAGAATTAAGTGTGATTGCCTTCACCTTGTTCATGGCCTATAAGTCTGTCCCTTTTGGCTGTGAGCAGAGAGCACCAGGAATGGATGTTGAAGAATAAAAGCAATTTGCATTTTCCATTGCTTGGAAGGTACAAATCTTGTTTATTTTGCTCTCTGAGGAACTCACAGGTCTGCTTATTATCCCAGAAGTTCCCCTTGTTCTCATAGTGAATCTACCACGAGGCCTGGAGGGTGTGCCAGAAGGTGCGGCCAGGACCCTGTCAGCCTTGGGGGCTTGGGTTCCATGCCAGGCAGCAGCCTCCAGCCCTGCAGGGAGGCCAGAGGAGAAGGCTTGCGTGCCTCCCCTTCTCGAGGCAAGATTTCCAGCTCCTGCCCCACTCCCCTGATGTCGCCTCCTTGGCAATGTGATGTCAGGCCTCGGGTGTTGCAATAACATATCCTCCAACCACTAGATATTTTCACAGTTTTATTTACTATTATGTCCCATCATTTCTGTGCAGAAGGCAGCCGTATGTAAATTTCATTCCATTTTCTAATGGTTTGGGTTACATAACAAATAACAGCAGGAAGGAAAATTTGTATTGATACTTTACAGAGGAAGTTCTCAAGTCACTGCACAGAGATTTAACTGCGGTGCTCTAAGTTTATGGGACTTTTGCAGCTGAGTTTCTGCACACGACTTTGAATATGTCACTATATGTTTATCATGGGCTAATTGTGGAACCACATTTCCATACTTTTTCTTCTTTCTTTCATGAGATTACACCAGCCAGCGATGGAAGCAAGACTCTACAAGGAAGAAATGATCAGTTTGGGATAATTTTCTTTCCTGTCCCAAAATAGCTGTATGTCTGCGTGTCTTAGGGACTCAGCCGAGACACATTTTTTTCCATTTGTTGCTTGATATAATGCAAATGTGATTTCGATTCTATAGCAAACTCTCCAGCTAGTCCATATTACAAATTAATCAGATTCAACAAACACCAACATTTTTAAACTTTTGCAAAAAAAATACTTAATAGGAGCTAAGCAAAAGAAGAAATCAAACCAGCTGCTGACACAGCTGTTTCTTTTCTTGTTTAATTCAGTTCAATATAAAGGTACCATATGCTGCTTAAAATGATGATAGGAAAGATGAAATAATTTAAGAGAATAACAAGAAAATACATGAATTGTCAGCATTCTGTCAGATTTAAAGAATGAAATAGACAGGTGTAGTATTGACATGTTTAACTTTGTGTGGTGTTAGCAGTTTTGGTGCGAACAACTTCTGACATGTGCTGAAGTGATGTGAGAACGTTTCTCCTCCGCTGCAGACATTGGCGAGGAGGCTGGGAGATCGGCCGGCGTCCAGCAGCCCGCTCTGCTTCGTGACAGGAGCCTAGGATCAGCCATGAAGGACTGCCCATACTGTGGGAAAACCTTCCGGACATCCCATCACCTAAAAGTCCACCTGAGGATACACACAGGTGAGAAATCTGGGTGCACAGTTCGGAGGAGGAGGCCCAGGCCGCCGTGCGCCTGTCCCAGGTCTAGACTCTGTGGGCCGATGTGTGCACCACTATCTGGGTCTGAACTGACCCTAACGACCTGGTTCTCTGCCCCACATGCACCCTCCTGAATGGCGCATGGCATGTCGACGCGGGTCTCCCGTGGTCCAGGTTTGGGGTGATGGTGCTTTGTCCGAGGCACGGAAACGTTTTGCTTCTGGTGTCCTTCTGCTGTACTGAAGTCCCATCTCCTACATCCTCATACGGGCCAGGGGTCTTTCAGGTGCAGATGATGAGAACCCAGCTCAAACTGTAAAGATGCAGGTCATGTCGGAGGCCTTTGAAGGCAGGCTGGCTTCCGGCCCCGTTGGGGTTACATGCCCACACCTGGGACTTGGACAGGTGATGAGGGGAATGGGTAGCTCTCCACGGGGCGTCCTCAGGAGGAAGACTGAGATGCTCTTCACTGAGCCTCTGGACTGCTGCTGTCATTTCCCATGTGTTGCCAGTGCCTGAGCCCCTCACAGTGAGGGCTTCTCTTGGTCTCTCTGCCTCGAGCCTCAGTCGTGGTTCTTGTTAGCTTTTCTGCTGGTTGTTTGCACATTGCCAATACAAAAAAAAAAAAAAATCTATCTGAGATATGGACACCTCCATTTTCTTTGATTTTTCTCCTGACACATTATCTATTGGAGTATGAGCTGCTTCAGAGGATAGACAAATATGCCATCTATTTTCAAAAATAATTGTGGTCTGTTTCCCAAGGAATCAATGAAGCTCAGGATTGTGCACGATATTTAGTGCATACAGGTCTCATGTTCGCGTGCTATGGAAGACAGGGAGCCCTCACCTGGACCCTCACCCATGCCCACATGTCTCCCTGCCACCCAGCATCCTGAGGACAGGTGGTTGTGGGCAGTGGGTACGGGCTGCCGTCTTTATATGCAGCCTGGGTACCATTGGCATCACCACTGTCCCTCCCTGTCTGGATCACTTCTCTCGTGGGGTCACCCCAAGGCAAGAGAGGACTCCTAACATGCACTGACTATGCAGCAGGCTCTCTCACCCTCTGGGGTCCATGGGATCCGACCATCTTGACCTTCATCACCTCCCTGTGACCCCATTGCCATCTTCCTGTTCCTCCTGTGCAAGAGGCCTTGCTTCTGCCCCAGGACCTCTACACCTACTGCCCACTCCCCCTGGACTGTTCTTCCTCCAAGTGTAACTGGGGGCTTAGCTTCATGTGATCTCTTCAGAGGGGCCACGCCTACCTACCCTGCCTGAAATATCCCTTGTGCCCCTGCATTATTTTCTTCATAGACTTAGCACTTTGTGAAATTATCTTGTTCAGTTCACTTCCTTATGTGTTGTTTATCTTCCACCAAGTAGAATGTGAGGGTGGTAATATTGTCCATCGTTTTAACTGCTATAGAATCCCAGGCCTGCAAGGGTACCTTGCAGTAAACTGTAGCTTAGCAGAGGCACAGTACATTTACTCGAGAGGTTGAATGACAGACCAAAAAAGTGAGTGGCCCTACTCCTCAGCACCTGAGCCATGCTGGGCAGCGTGGAGTGCATGAGGGCAGTGGGGAACCTGGACTCCTCCCTGGGAGCCTGTGGTCCTTCTAGAAAGTGCCCCTGCACACATGAGCTGGTCAGAAGCTGCCATGTGGCAGCCAGCCTACAGGCGCTAGATGCATGGTTGTGGATGGAGCTCAGGGATGGGTCCCTGAGTTCCTGCCTCAGGGCCTTTGCACTTCTCTGTAAGATAGGTCACTGGCCTGTGGCCTCACCTTCAGAGTGTCCTCTTCTCTGTGAACTCATCCCAGTGAAAGGGCTCAGGACAAGACAGCTTTTGCAACCACACCGATGTCCACTTTCCTCCTCAGGTTGTATCCAGGGTCCCCAGTGTTATGGCTGGGGGACCCACAGACTGCCAGGCTGTGGGAGACAGTCCACCAGGGCATCTACCGTCCTGCTGTCTACGGGGGTGTAGAGACCTGTCCAGGCAGGTGCTGTGGTTCTGCCCTTTCTCGTGATGTAGTTACAGGCTCTGGGGCCGGGTTTCCCAGGTAGGTGATGGCTCACTGCAGGTGAGACTGGCCCTGCCAGGGTTAATGTGGGTCAGAAAGGAAAGAGGCAGTGTCTCCCAACCAGGAGCTCTGCCGACCCAGGGGCTCTGCCGACCCAGGGGTCCCCACCCACCGTCAGCTGGACTGTGGTTTATGTGGAAATCCCAGAGAATATTCCTGGTAAGTTAGGACTGAAGCCAGCAGAAAAAAGTCTTGCTGAACCTGAGTAGAAATGGATACTGCTTTTTGAAAGTTTTAAAGTTTGAGGAAACTGTATTTGTCCAAACTTCTGCTTCTTTTGCTTCATAAACTTCTGAAGTTTGTGACCAACAGTCTTTGGTGACATTGAGAGAAGCGACATAGGGCCATGGACCGAGGCATTCTGGAAGCTTCCTGGAATAAGGTTGAAAATGAAAGAAGCCATGGAAACATCACACCAGCCCTCCTTGGAAGCAGAATTTCCAGGGTTTGAAAGGCAGAATGGTAACCAGATAAAGATCAATTTCCTTTCTATCAAAGAACAAAGAAGTTGGAAAATGCTTACAGTTGTGCTTTTGAAGAGAACAGAAAGTGTTACATGTTTTAAATCACCAAAGTAAACATCCATGATGGCAATGTAAAAGCGTAGATTATGCAAGTAATTAACAATCAGAATGAAGTGGTTTGTTAATGAATGAGTTAATAGGGGCCCCAGTTGTGAAGATGTCCTGGACTGCCTTCCCCTTTCTGCGGTTTTGTGTTTCCAGATGACATGGTCAGAGGACAGCAGTCTCCAAAATAGAACAGTTGTTTTCCGAAATGCCATCTTTTGAAGTTTTTCTATAATAAACCCATATAAGCACATTAAAAGTCTGATGTGTAGTAAATATATTTTAATTGGTCAGGATATGAGGTGGTACATTCTCTGTATCTTTCAGTCCTACTCCATCTCTGTGGGAAGTTTTGATCATATAACATCAACTGATTAAAAAAAAAAAAACCAGTTTCCTTTTTTAACTCTGCTACGTTAACTCGGTTACTGCCCTTCTTCTCCAACACCTGTCTATTAGAGAGGTTCTGAGCAGATGCACCAGTCGGGTTGCTCTGAACACCTGGGGGCTGGGCAGAGCCTGCAGGGAGCTAGAACATTTCGGCTGCCGCTGATCTCCAGCCAGATCTATGGGGAACAGAGAGGAGCACCCAGAGGGCCCTCAGATCCTAGGGCTGCCCCACCCTGGCTACTGCAGGGAAGATGCTGATTGCTGATTCCACCTAGGGAAGGTGGGACTCCTCTCCTGTTTGAAAGTCTGGCTCCGTTCTGTTCTGTCGCTCAGTCGTGTCCGACTCTTTGCGACCCCGTGAACTGTAGCCTACCAGGCTTCTCCGTCCATGGGATTCTCCAGGCAAGAATACTGGAGTGGGTTACCATTTCCTTCTCCAGGGGATCTTCCAGACCCAGGGATCGAACCCGGGTCTCCCGCATTGGAGGCAGACTCTTTACCTCTGAGCCACCAGGGAAGCCCGAAAGTCTGGCTGTGATTAGGACCAAATCACTAGATGTGTCTGATTTGTCTACTAGAGCACACTGCTGGTGACTGGAATTCAGAGCCAGACAGTATGTCAGTTAGGGTTCTCCAGGGAAACAGTGTGTGTTTACACATCTGTATACATGTATATGTGTCTCTATATATCTCTATAGACACATCTGTGTACATATACATATGTAGACACATCAATCTACAGATATTCTCACTCATATATATATATATACACATACACGTCTGTACACAGCTGTGCGATACACACACATATATACATATATATTTGTGTGTCTGTGCATGCTGAGTCACTTCAGTTGTGTCTGACTCTTTGAAACCATATGGAGGCCACTAGGCTCCTCTGTCCATGAGATTCTCCAAGCAAGAATACTGGAGTGGGTTGCCATTTCCTCCTCCAGTGCACCTTTCTGACCCAGGGATTGATTGAACCCAGGTCTCTCTCCTGCATTGCAGGCAAATTCTTTACTGTCTGAGCCACCAGGGAAGACCACACACACACACACACACACACACACACACACACACATATAAAGATTGAGGGCAGGAAGAGAAGGGGGTGACAGAGGATGAGATGGTTGGATGGCATCAGCGACTCAATGAACATGAGTTTGAACAAATTCTGGGACATAATGAAGGACAGGGAAGCCTGGTATGTTGCAGTCTATGGGATCGCAAAGAGTCAGATGTGACTCAGCAACTGAACAATAAATACATATATATATATATATATACACACACACACATCAATATACATATGTTTGCAGCAGCAGCAGCATGCTATGTTGCTTCAGTCATGTCCATTCTTTGTGACTCTTAAGGACTGTAGCCCTCCAGGCTCCTCTGTCCATGGGGATTCTCCAGGCAAGAATACTGGAGTGGGTTGCTGTGCCCTCCTCCAGGAGATCTTCCTGGCCCAGGGATTGAACCCACATCTCCTGTGACTCCGGCGTTAGAGGCAGAGTCTTTACTGCTGAGCCACTGGAGAAGCCCTATATACATATATACACATCAATATACATATTCACACATATCTACATATATCTGAAAGTGAAAATTGCTCAGTCATGTCTGACTCTTTGCGACCCCATGGACTTTACAGTCCATGGAATTCTCCAGGCCAAAATACTGGAGTGGGTAGTCTTTCCCTTTTCCAGAGGATCTTCCCAACCCAGGGATCGAGCCCAGGTCTCCCACATTGCGGGTGGATTCTTTACCAGCTGAACCACAAGAGAAACCCCTATATATATGTATATATCTATATCTATACATCTATATACCTATACCTAATATATATATATATATATATAGAGAGAGAGAGAGAGGTCTTTATTATAAGGAATTGGCTCACTTGATTATGGAGGCTGAGAAGTACCATCATCTGCAGCCAGCAGCTGGACGCCCAGGACAGGGGATGGTGTAAGTTCCCGTCTGAATCCAAAGACCTGGGAAGCAAGAGGGCTGATGTTTGAGTCCTAGTCTGAGATGGAGTCCCAAGACAGGAGAAGACTAGCCTCCCAGCTCAAAGAGAGAGCTCCCTGTTCAGATTTGTTCTATTCAAGACTTCAGCGGATTGGGTGAGGACCCCCTCACGCTGGAGGAGGCAATCTTCTTTCTCAGTCTACTCTTTAAATGTTAATCTCGTCCAGAAATACCCTCACAGACACATCCAGAATAGTGTTTGACCAAACATCTGTGCAACCTGTGGCCCTATCGAGTTGATGCGTAAAATTAACCATTGCAGAGATGCATCAGCAAACATGTAGTCATCCATGTAGCAGGAGGCAGGGAGGCCCCCAGGTTGCCCTTGGCTGAGGCCAGCCAGTCATTTCATTAACAGCTGCCTCCAAAAGCACTCCATCCATTCCCTCACTTCCCCTCCCCCAGGGACCACCTTGGGGATGCACTGAAGGGTCCAGTGTGTCTGTTCTGTGTAGGAGAGTGGCAGGCACTGATCAGTTCCTGAAAGGCTGGAGGCGTCTGCGTTCCCCACAAGCCCCAGAAGGGTATAACACCCCATGTGTTGGCCCGCCTGTGTGTTGGGGGGTCCCAGGTGATGCCTGGTGTCTCAGGAATGACTGGTGCAGAGAAACGTACTAAGCAACCTCACTCATGAAAACTTGGAGGCACTAAAGTTCAGAGACTAATTCAAAATAAATCTCATTAGTTTTGTCCCCTCTCAAAGTATGCGCGTGGTTTATTAATCTGGTTTTGATTTGCTGCATGTGCAGCTCTGGCCCAGAGTTGGGAAGCTCTTTATGGGACTAGATTTGCACAGAGAAGCCAGCAGTGGTTCTCTGGGGGTCTCAGGGTGGGCTAAGGGGCATGCTCAGCACTGCTCACCCTTCTGGGTGCTTCCTCCATGATGCAACGGCTGGGTGCAGCTGGGTGGGACGCACAGGGTGCCCTCCTCGGGTCTCACCTGCATCCCTGGCACCAGGCATGAGTCTCCTTTGCCTGATGGGTCTGAAGGAAACGGTGCAGGTGAGAGGGGGTGAGAGCCCTCCCTGGGGGAAAGGCACACCCTGGGGGTTTTCTTGCTTCATGACTGAGGCTGTCTACACAGCATGACAGCAGCCGACTGCCCCAGAAAGACTCAGCCAACAAGGGTAATACAGCAGTGGCAGTGGCAGCCACTTTCTGTGCACTCCCATGTGCAAACACTGCTAAGTGCGGCTCACTGCTTGTGGATGATTGGAATTCACCCCTTAATCCTCACCGCACCTTGGAGACCAGGTTCCACCCCTCCTACGCCACCCCCGCCTCTCCTCCCTACCTCATCCCCTTTGCAAGGGAGGGAACCGAGCCTCAGAGACGTGAGGTTACCCACTCGGAGTTGCCCAGCATGGACTCCAGATCATAACTCAGATCTGCCTCGTTTAGAGTCCCATCCTTTTAACCACTGTGCCATGCTGCTATTTTTATTTTTCTGGGTGAACTTTTGGCTTGTTTTAGGGAATTAATGCAACATTTCTTTGACAGTGTGTGTCCACACCATAACCAGCGGGAGGAAAGGAAGTGACTTGCACCCACAAGGTGTGTTGACGCAGCCTTTCGGCGATTTAAAAGGGAAGTACTGTGCACCCTGGCTCCTCCCCTCCCCTAACTCAGCCTGGCCTGAGGCCCCCTTGACCTGGCTTGCCTCCGTTTACCCTTCGCACCAGGAGCTTAGGGAGGTGGTGAGGCAAGGGCATGGCCACAGGGGCTGGTGGAGGTGCCGTGGTCCCAGCGTGGAAGGTGGGGTGGAGTAGACGCTGACCTCTTGGAGAAGATAAACTCCCACTGCCTTTCTGGAAATTGCCTTTCAACTAAGCACCAACTGGTATGCAGATGTGGGTGGGATGAAAGTTCAGCCACCTAAGCCAGGTGCCTTACACCTGATACGCACACAGCGTACCTTTGATGCGTCTGTATTTCCTGTTCTAGGCGAGGTAACCAAGCTGTTTTAACATTTATAAAAGCACTTTGAATAAATGTTCAAGAAAGGATTGGTTAAAATGGGCGCGCTTCCCATTTCCTTTTCTAAAAGGAGAGTGTGAGTTGTTGTTCTTCGTGGGGGACAGCCACCTGCGTAATGATGAAAAAACAAAAGACCCACTTGCCCAAAAGGAGATGATTCCTTTTTTCCTTTTTGTTTTGAATTAAAATTCCATCGTTTCTCTACGATGAACTAAAAGCCCATTTTCTTCCTCCACGGTCCCCCATCCTTGCTTTTCTTGCCTTAATGACATCCCAAACTTTTGTTGAAAATAATTGATTGAATTTAAATTTCCTTAAAAGTTTAAGAGGTAATGTTACAGTATAAATTTCCTACCAAACACTAAGTAGGGAAATATCCATTAGTGAAATTAACTACAGTTTCTAGGTAGCTAACAATGTGCCGTATACAGTAGGGCATGGCTAATGAACACTGCAGTGGGTGATATTTCATTATACAAATTAATGCTCACATTTTAATGGGAAAGTCACATAATGAATCTCGGCTTCAGTGACAGCAATTAGAGACACAGATTGTCCCCTTCTGGACAAGGCACTGTTTAGCAGTAAGCAGCTGTGTGAAAAGTCTTCAGGTTTACAACATATATATGCTTTGGGGGAATTAGTGTACAATTTATATTAATGTACTGAAGCTTCGCTGCAAAGGCACCACCATATTTATCTCTCCTGGTATTAACTAAGTAAAGATATGTAGAAAGACTAAATAAATATCAAATAGAGGATGCAAACACGGAAAAATGTTCAGTTGCCCAACTTAAAAGCAAAAACACTTTTGGGATTTAACACACACACACACAAAAGTTACAAACATGAAGCCCTTCTTAAAAGCTTGATAAAGGGATTTCCAAAGAGAATAAAATGAATCCCCCTGTCATTTTTGGAGAAATGTTATAGGGAACTTGCTCTGAATAGTTCCAGAATAACTCTCCAGAACAGTGAAGTTTCCTCGAATATCAAGTGCAAAGTGAGGCTCAGAATGATGAAAGACATGACCATGTAAAAATAGGTACAGTGAACTAATTAAACCACTGGTCGTATATTTCTTAAAATTTATGATACAACGACTTAGAGATGTTATCAATGATATTCCAAAATTGAATATACATCTTATGCCATGTGTCAGCAGTGGGTAGCTGGTTTAATGTAAGACGGTTCCAATAATTTCACTAGTCCATGAAATGATGAACTGGTGATTTTTAAATTTATTATGCCTTTTCTAGCAAAACTTTCTTTTCTAGCAGTGCATTGTTTGGGACCACATCCTATTCCTTTAAAATATTGTGAGACGTTTCCCCACAGAAAGGCACCCCCACTGTCTATCCTGCCTCCTTCAGTGGGTGAAGGGCTCAACACTCATCGTACTTTTCCCAGACACAAGTTTCATAGACCAGATGCAGTCTGCAGAATAGGGTCCTTGGCTTGAAAAAGTTTTTAAGTGCATGCCATTATTTAATAACTGGGATATTGCATGTAGAAATCTGGAGGTGAGACGTTCTGTAGACAGTCAGAGGTCCTAGTATTTGCTGCTGATGGCATTGGGTGACAGCTCCTCTCCAGGAGAGGGGGATGGCCCCCCACCCTGCTGTTGCACACACTCCTGTCATCTGTTGGGTTCTGAAAGCATCTGTGTGTGTGGCTCCTTCTCCTTCAACAAGCAGATGCAAAGATATTGAATCCAAACATCATGGATGTGACCAGAGGGCTCATGTTGCCCTGGGGGCCTAGGGTGAATTGTCTGATCCCCCGAGTAGATTTGGACTCATTATGGGCCTAAGTGGACAATCATTCAACTGGACAGAGCTGCTGGCAGGGCCTGAGGTTGCCTGGGCCACAGGGCTGCACAGAATGCCTTTCCAAGTATTGGGCAGAGCCCGGCTGGTAGAAGAGGGCTGGGTGGCCCACTGACCCGCTTCTTGGCAGAAACCTGGGGCTTTGTTAAAGCCAGCCTAGTGCAGGCCAGACATGGTGAGGCTGACTAAGGAGTGGCTCCCGGCATGGGACTCGGCGTTTTTCTGTCAAGCAAGCTGAAGAGCAGACCTTGCCTGCACCTCAGAGTGCTGAATGTGCTGATGGCTTCTCCCACACAGTCCAGGCCACTGTTGTGAGACATGTGCCTTCCCAGCACACCGAAATGTGCCCTCAGGGAGGCTGGGAACAGCTGGGATATTTGCAGTGGAAACAAATCCCTGCGGCCGGGATTCCCCAGGGGATATGCTCACCCCCCCCCACCCCCACCCTGGTCTCCTGGCCAGAAACGCACCCAGCGGGGGCTGGCAGTGGTCTCAGAAGCATTTCCCTGTCCCCTTTGTGATGATGAAGCCCAGGAGAGTCAAGGAAAGGCTTCAAGGCAGAGGACAATAGTGATTATTACACATCAGGGATTATAAAGAAAGTAAAACTGGGTTTTTGTTCATTTTTGAAACAAGATATCTAAAGTTTGTGGGTTTATCCCATGGAACTCACTCTGGAGCATTTATCCGGGGGACTGGGAGGTAGGAAATCCCCTCAGGAACCTGGAGGTGAAGCCGCATGGAGAAACCCACTGCTGAGGGCTCTTCCAGGATGTGCTCAGGGGAGGTGCATGGGGGCTTTCTAGAACCTGTGCAGTTGAAATTACCCTTGAGGACTCCATTAAGTGGCCCTGAATTTACCAGGGCCTGGACCCTTGGAGGCTCAAATGCTAAAAAGGAACTGTCCTTGTGTCTCAACTGTGGTCTTTCTCCCCTGAAACAGTGGAGGTCGAAGCCTACTTGGAAAAAGAGCAGTGGGTCAAGTGAAGAGATCCTCTCCTATATTGTGTGACGTGTGTGTGATTTGTGGTGTGTATGTGATGTCTGTGTGTGTGTGTGTTATGTGTGTGGTATCTGTGTGTGTGAATGTGTGTGTGCTGAGTTGTGTGTATGTGGTATGTTTGTGTACGCTGTGTGTGATGTGATGTGTGGTGTCTGTGTGTGTGAATGTGTGTGTGTGTGGTATATATGTAGTGTCTGTGTGTGTGTGGTTGTGTGTTGTGTGTGGGGGTTTGTGTGGTGTCTGCATGTGTGTGTGCTATGTGGTGTGTGTGTGCTGTGTGGAGTGTGTATGTGGTATGTGTGATATGTGGGGTGTGTAAGGTATCTGTGTGTGTGTGGTGTGTGTGTGTGTGTGTGTGTGTGCTGAGTTGTGTGTGTGTGGTGTGTAATGTGTGGTGTGGGTTGTGTGTGGTGTGTGTGTGTGATGTGTGTTATGTGTACAGTATCTGTGTGTGTGAATGTGGTGTGTGCTATGTGTGTGGTGTCTGTGTGTGTGGTGTGTGTGTATGATGTGTGGGTTGTGTGTGGTGTGTGTGTGTGATGTGTGGTGTGTGTGTGGTATCTGTATGTGTGTGTGCTGTGTGGTATGTATATGTGATGTGATGTGTGGGATGTGTGGTGTGTGTGTGTGGTGTGTAATGTGTTGTGTGGGTTGTGTGTGGTGTGTGTGTGATGTGATGTGTGTGTGTGTGTGGTATGTGTGTGTGATGTGATGTGTGCTGTGTGTGTGGTGTCTGTATGTGTGGTGTTTGTAATGTGATGTGTGGAATGTGTGGTGTGTGTGTGTGTGCTGTGATATGTGGTATGTGTGTGTGGTGTGTAATGTGTTGTGTGGGTTGTGTGTGGTGTGTGTGTGATGTGATGTGTGGTGTGTGTGTGTGGTATGTATATGTGATGTGATGTGTGGGATGTAGTGTGTGTGTGTGTGTGTGTGATGTGTGGTGTGTGTGATGTTCTGTGTGGGATGTGGTGTGTGTGTGTGTGATGTGTGGTGTGTGGGATGTGATGTGTGGGATGTGTGGTGTGTGTGTGTGGTGTGTAATGTGTGGGTTGTGTGTGGTGTGTGTGTGATGTGATGTGTGGTGTGTGTGTGTGGTATGTGTGTGTGATGTGATGTGTGCTGTGTGTGTGGTGTCTGTATGTGTGGTGTCTGTATGTGTGGTGTTTGTAATGTGATGTGTGGAATGTGTGGTGTGTGTGTGTGTGCTGTGATATGTGGTATGTGTGTGTGGTGTGTAATGTGTTGTGTGTGTGTGGTGTGTGTGTGGGGGGGATTGTGTGGTATCTGTATGTGTGTGTGCTGTGTGGTGTGTGTGTGTTGTGTGGGTTGTGTGTGGTGTGTGTGTGTGTGATGTGTGGTACGTGTACACTGTCTGTGTGTGTGTAGTGTGTGTCGTGTGCCTCCCACTTTAATAGCTCTGCTATGTCTCCTCTCAAAGCTGTGAGAGCAGGGGTCTTATCTGTTTGGTTCTTCTCTTAGTTTCCAGCACCAAGTACAGCACTTGGTGGGTAGGGACTTGCTCATTCCATCAGAGACTGTGCGAATGAATCTGTATGTTTCTGGGTGTGCAGTTACCTACATGTATGGACATTTTTGTCTCTGGTGTCATTCAGGAAACTTGGTTTAGCTCTGGACACGACCTTTAGAATTGACATGGCGCCACAGAGAATACATGCTCCAACTTGCCAATTACAGGTCAAGGAAGCAAAGGTCCCAAGATGAGAATCCTGTGCCCAGTGGAGCAAAAAAAGTCCAGAGTATCTGTCCCAGACTCTCCAAACGCCTCCTGGGGTCCAGAGGTCCAGACCAGCTCCTCTGCTGCTTGGTCCCACAGCATCGACCTAGAAGGGCAGTTTCCAGGGAGGCTCCGGTTCCTCTGGTTTTGTAGGGGTTCTCCACCCAGGCTCCATAGAGGGTCACGTGAGGGGGTCTTTGCCCACCTCAGGCCAACCCCAAAGGCCAATCTGCCCTGGGAACTTCTGGAAGTAAAGGTGGGACCAGTTATCAGCACTTTTTAAAGCTCCTCAAGCAGTTCCACTTTGATTTTTCAAAATGTAACGTTTACACTGTTCGCATCAGAATCATCAGGGACACCTATGGAACCACCCACTTCTGCCCCGCTCCCCCGGACCCAGGAAAACAGAACTGCTGTGCCTTGGGTCCTGGGACTGGTGTTTTAAACTCCCTTGGGGGTTCTAATTCTCAGTACAGTCTGAGAACCGCTGTTCCAGTGAGCGTTTCAAGTGTGTGTCCCTTGGAAATCGACACAGATCCCCCGAGTGTCCTTGCAGTCAGCCAGGAAAGGCAGCCCCCACCCCACCAGGCGTGGAGGGAAGCCCTGCATTTTCCCTCTGCAGCTCCTGCTGATGGATGCCCATGCATGCTCTGCACACCCTTTGCCAGATGCGCTTAATCGTTTCCAGGTGCATTTTTGAAATGCATCCTGAGTCTCATCCAGTACCTGCAGGCACCTTTGCCAGCTCTCACTGTAGGGCCATCCCCCAGGCCTTACACCAACCCGTGGACCAGGATACGAGTTCCTTGTCAGGCTTTTCTGCCACAAGCCCCACAGCCCTCTCCCCCCATCCCTGCCCCTCAGCTTCAGGGGCTGCCTCTGCTGCAACTGGCACTGGATTTCTGTGTCAGCCCAGAAGTACCCCATCCACAACACCCATCCTGCAGAGAGTTCCCTGGTCTCCAGTGAAATGTCACATAGCAGTGGCTGGAGCCTATCATGGGCGCTGACTTCAAGAAGTGGGAAATGGTGCCTTAAGCCATTTGTACCTCTACGTTAAAGGGGACTGAGTCTTCTTGTAGATCCATGTCACTGGTCTTGAGAATGAGAGTGCCAGCTGGGTCCTCTCTGATGTGTCCCGGGGAAGCTTCAGCTGCACATAGGTTGGAAAGAGAAGTACACGGCCACATTTGATGAGGCAGACACAGCTTCTCCAAGGCTAGAGCACACAGTCTGGAGGTGACACAGAGTCCTCTGTCAGGACCTGGGCTGGTGGGCCTCTTATTTACAAAAATCCATGCACCCTCCCCCTGCCCCTAATAAGTATATTACCCCAAAATACCCTGTGCCTGGAGACTGGGAATCCGGCATCATCTGAGACTGGACATGGTAAAATGTCTCCAGAATACACCATTCACCCTTGACTTGCTGTTGCTTTAGATCACTCTGTTTCACAACAGAATAGAGGAGGTGGTGGGGAATGCCTGAGTTTCCTTGGAGAAATCATTGTGATTCTTGACAGAGTGCTGTTGTAATCAAGGAACTCGAACAGTTTCCCATTCCTTCCAGAGAGCTTTTTGATTCCAAGGTCCAGAGAAGACCCTGGACTGCGCACAGATTCTTAGAATATATTTAAATTCACATTTGTTTACCCTCCTCTCTTTTCCTCTCCTACAATGCAGGCAGGTCTCGGTTGTATGTCATGGTATTTTTTTCCATAGTGGAAAGAACAATAGAAGTTGTGTGTTGGATTTAAATAAATATTTAATTCATGAAAATGATCTTATATGTTTTAAAACAGTCTTTAAAGCTATTTTTATTCTCTAGAAAGCGCTTATTATAGGTAAATTACACATTTTACTACCGGAGCATTAGGTTTGCCGTTAGTACAAATTTAAGGCACTACAAAGGCCAGTAGATAATGTTAATTTCAAATACAGAAACTAAATATATTTTGTGCCTTTTTATTACTCATTTTCTTTTAAGTTTTATTGACTGCTTTTTATCTTAACTATATGTCTTTACATGCTGCAATCATAATGCACTGTAATGGTATTAATATTTTATAGAATCGGTATTTATAGTTCTTTATTTAGAAACAATGCCGTAGGTCTGCAGATATCTGAGCCCGTCTGGAATGGTGCCCTCCAAATAATGATAAATTACTTGTGCAGTATGCCATTTGCTAATTATATCCATGATTTACTGCAGAGCAAGACTTAAATCATTCATTTCAGTCTTGCGTAACAGTGCCATAAAATTTTTAGGTTTAAAAATGGTTTCCATGTGTATAATTTAAACAAATTTTAGAGCTATTGTATACACAAAATATTGCAACCACCCATTTGTTACATACTTTGTCTTTTTAAACTTCTACTTTTAATGATCACTGTGGTTGAAATTATTATGCTTAATTTTCATAATCATAGCTTTTAAATCTACAGCCGTTTTCACATGTTAGATAAAGAAAAAGATAGCTAATTGTGTGTAGATAGTATGTCATTCCTGAATAGTCCCAAATGGTACAAAATCATTAAAAAAGCTTAAGAGTACGAATTATTCTTCTATTAAAAAACAGTTGTTCTCTAACTAATTATTAGTTTGAGCCGCTTTGTTTCCGAGAACAAATGTTGATCCTTCTAGCCTTGTTCAGCACACCAAAATGAGATTAACACTTTTTTTTTTCTCCTTGTACCAAAATCTTGCAGGTGAGAAACCCTACAAATGTCCCCACTGTGATTATGCCGGTACCCAGTCAGCTTCCTTAAAATACCACCTAGAACGGCACCATCGGGAACGGCAGAATGGAGCTGGGCCGCTGTCTGGGCAGCCCCCGAACCAGGACCACCGGGACGAGCTGTCCAACAAAGCCGCTTTGTTTATCAGGCCAGACATCCTGAGGGGCGCCTTTAAGGGGCTACCCGGAATCGACTTCAGAGGTGGCCCTGCGTCTCAGCAGTGGACGTCAGGAGCGCTCTCCTCCGGAGATCACACGGGACAGGCCGGTGGCATGTCTTCTGAGGCTCCTTCAGACACCCTGAAAGGCACTGACCTTCCTTCCAAAAGCACCCACTTCTCCGAAATCGGGAGAGCTTATCAAAGCATCGTGCACAACGGTGTGAATTTCCAAGGGTCCTTGCAGGCGTTCATGGACAGTTTTGTCCTAAGCTCCTTGAAGAAGGAGAAGGACTTGAAGGACAAAGCCCTCTCTGACCCTCCTTCCATGAAGGCCCACGGGGCGGACGGTGGCGAGGAGAAGGTGGGCGGCAAGGTGGCCCCCAGGAAGTCTGAGAAGTCTCAGTATGAGCCCCTGGACTTGTCCGTGCGGCCGGACGCTGCCTCCCTCCCAGGCTCCTCGTTGACTGTACAGGACAGCATTGCATGGCACGGCTGCTTGTTTTGTGCTTTCACAACGTCCTCTATGGAGCTGATGGCCCTTCATCTCCAGGCCAACCACCTGGGCAAAGCGAAACGCAAAGATAACACTATCGGGGTGACGGTCAATTGCAAAGACCAAGCCCGAGAGGCCAGTAAAGTGGCCTTGCTGCCCTCGGTACAATCAAACAAAGAGATGGCGCTTTCCACCATCATGGGACCTCTAGACTCGGCTTCCGAGAAGATGGCCCAAGGACAGGTCAAAGAGACTCTAGGGGAGCAGAAAGGTGGCCCGTGGCCCAGCCACGTGGACCCCTCGTTCTGTAGCTTCCCATCAGACTTCTACAAGCAGTTCGGTGTTTACCCAGGCCTGCTGGGCTCGGGGGCCGCCAGCTCCTGCCCCAACAGGGAGCCCGACGGGAAGGCCCACTCCGAAGATGACGCCCCGATCCTAATCCCTGAAACCACTAATAAGAACACTACTGATGACCTCTCGGACATCGCCTCCTCGGAGGACATGGACTCCTCCAAGGGAGAAAACAACGAGGAAGAGGATATTGACACAGAGCCCGAGGTGATGAGCAAGCCGCCTGCCCTGAGCAAGGACGGGGGCAGCGACAGCGGGGACGGCCTGCTGCCCACGGGCGCCCCACAGCCTGTCCAGGGACTGGTCTCCCCTCTGCCCCAGGCGTCGGAGAAGCAGTGGCACAGCCCGGGCCTTCTTCCAGCCCAGGACCCCACGGCGGGCCTGCCCAAGCCGGAACGGGGGCCCCAGGGCCTGGAGAAGCCGATGAACGTGCTGTCGGTCCTCAGGGCTTATAGCTCTGATGGCTTAGCAGCCTTTAATGGACTTGCAAGTAGCACAGCAAATTCTGGATGTATCAAGAGGCCAGACTTGTGTGGTAAGTTTTAGAATCCTCTTCCTTTAGTTCATTTCCCAAAACCATCAGTGCTGATTTGTGTATTTTTTTAAAATGGGGGTAAATTTATCCATGAGCAGATTTTGAACTACACATAAAATACCCCCAACTATGCTGTATGTGCAATGTAGACAATCATGAGAGTCAAATGCATTTAGAAAGTGTTGACCTCGTACTTTTGTGTTTCAGTTTGCATTATTGTGATCTGAAATGCCTGTACCGAAGGCATGGAGAAGGGGGCGGGGTCTCACAGCATGAACTACTCCTGTTTTTTAATCCATAACTTGAGGGGGACAGGAAAAACTTAAACGACAAAAAGAAAAAGAGACCTGGTAACCTGCAAACTTTTCAGTCTTTTCAACTTACGCAGAAGATGCCTAAAGACGATTCCTTGCTGCTTTGCTAAGCCAAATCTGCTTTCTGAAACTTTTCTTTGTAATGACTTAGAGGATACTAAAATCATATCACACTAACCACAATGTAGAAATAAAGTGACCCGCTCTCCGAATAGGGAGATGGTTGTGGGGTGTTTGTGATTCATCTTCAGACATATCAAATGGCAGTTCCTGTGACTTTGGCCTTCTATTATTGCCTTCTGTTTGTCTGTCTCTTCACCCGTCTTGTCTGTTGTTCTAACAAGAAGTGTACATTATGAGGTCCCTGGTTAGCAGTGTTGTGATCCTGTCTGTCTTGGATTTATGCCTGCCTGATCTTGTTAGCAAATTGGCGATTCTTTACTTCCTGAAAGAATATGTTTACTCCAAAGTAATTCCAGATCTTAAAAAGTAATGCTAGATTTGAAGCCTAGAACTGCATCAAATGAATGTCGGTGTGGGCAGGGAGGATCGAAGTCATTCTCCTGGCACCCAGATATTATTTGAAAGTCTTTCTCCACATTGAAGTTCAGTGTGTTATTTCCAGCCCCACATTTCCCCACTAGAGACAAATGACCATGGTATCTTCCCATCTGTAGCCCATGAATGCATTTCTGTGACTTTACTTGTTCAAAAAGGGAAGGAAAGTGGGAAGGGAGGGAGGTAGGGAGCAAGGAAAGAAGGACGAGAGGGAGGAAGGAAAGAAGGGAGGGAGGGAGGGAGTGAAGATCCTATTTAACTTCTGAATCCTGACATTCCTTTTAGCACACAGCGGGATTCAGCAAGCTGGATTCAGTTCATAATTTAAATTGATATATTTCTTTTTCTCTCTCCTTCCCTAATTCACTAAGAACTGGATCAAGCAGTTAGAAATATTTTTTGAATTGTCAAAAATCACTAAATGGATTTCTGACAGCTCAAAAAAATATTGACAGTTCCTCATGCTGAATGATTCATAAGGCCCTATTAACCAGCACCCCCCAGATCTATTTTTAGTCACACACAATTCATTACTTTTGAAGCTGTTAAAAACAATATTTAAAGGAAGGAGAAAAGGGTTTCATGTCAGTCCAGTTTTTTTTTTTTCTTTTCTTCCAGGGGAGCGATGTTTGTCTTTTTTATTATTGTTTTTGTCGTTTTAAGTTTGTGATTGGAGTGCTTTCTTTTTCATTGTTGTTTGGAGATTTTTTTTTTAAAGTCTATTTTCAGTTCTTTCGAATACCTACGTAGGACCATAGTTCCTGCCAGGAATCCATGCATCAGAAAAGATCAAAACCTGGCATGTTTATAAGCTCATTATTATTGAAATGAGCTCATATTACCCCTATTAATTTTCCCATCATCCTATCAATGCCGAAGGAAGGCTGCCTGCTTTGAGGAAGCATGCCCGCTTGTGTCCTTTTGCACCAGGCGAGGGTGGAGGGGAAGCGATATTAGGGAGCCCTTTCCTCTGAGCTGTAGCTCTCAGATCCTTCTCCCCCTCCCCAAATAGCAGCTCACCACACTCCCCTGCCATTTCTAGGGTACAAGCAAAAGCTTTGCTTAGTCAGCCTTTCAGCCACTGGGTGACAGCCTGAGATGTAAGTTGCAGCCCCTGTCTTGAAAGGGGAGTGAAGACCTTCAGCCCAGCCAGGCTCCAGGGTACCTGGTTGCTTCCCAGCGGGATATCCAGGTTCCACTACTCCACCTTGAACTCATGATAAGATGCCAAAAGTAACTTAAGCCAAAAAATGCCAAATTTTAGAGAGCGCAAGTTCTGCATTTCACTTATCCTCATTTCTTCTGCATCCTCTTGCTTGGTTTGGGAGCAGGCAAGAAAGGCCCTTCCCTGGCCTCCGTGTTTGCTTGGTGGGGGGGGATATCTTGGCTCTGTCCAGTTCTCACTCCCCTCTCCCATGCCGGCCTACCATCATCAAAATCCTCTTCTTGATTTCTTACTGGCTGTTGTGACATGGGAGGACCAGGCATCGTCATCCCTCCTAAAAGCTGATATCTGGGAGGAAAATTAAAACTCACTGAGCTACAGAGGGGGCATTTGGGGACATTTTTCTTCCTGCCTAGTCTACTGTCTTTTTAGCATTGCAAAAAGCACAAATGATAGTTGAAAACCTCAAACTCCCATTGGCTTGACTTTGCCAAGGTGGATATGATGTTGGCACAAGGAATCTTTCAAATATTCCTAATGTTTATTCCTTCCTCTCTGCTCCACTCAGAATAGATATGGCTCTTCAAACAGGCCCACCAGCTTGATAGCTGGTTTCCTCAAGAAGCTGGGCTTTGCACAACCAAAGAATTATTCTGATAGTTCTTATCTCAAGGGAGTTCAGTGTCTGATTTTGCCTGGTTAGTAAACCCTAATCCCTGCTCTGATGCCCCTAGAAACAGGCTTGTCATCTGTATCTGTTCTCAGGGGTGTAAAATTGTTGGGAGAAGCATCAGGAAAGACCTTGTTCAAGTCATGTAGAGCCCCCTCCCCACCAGAGCTCAGTGGCTCTGCTTACACAGGCTGGTGAGCAGAGAAGGGGCCTTTAACCCTCAGTTTGTGGGTGATCCGCACGTTGTAGGCTCTACTTCTGGATTCTTAGTTCTGCATGCCTGCTTTCTAACTCTTAAAGCTCTGGTCCTACAGTCCTTAGTGTCATAGGCCTGTGGTCTTGGCCGAGGTGCGCTGCCTACTCCTAGGCAATGCAGAAGTGAGAGACAAGCAGAAGAAAGGCCATCCCAGCCAGTTGGGTGGGGAGGCATGCAGCATTTGCCAACATTGAGAGCTTGAGCATGAGTTTCTAAAGATCAGAGTCGTGTTACAGATGATCCTAAGAAGGTGACTGAGCCATCTTGGATTAAACTGAAGGGCATGCGTTGCTGGCTTCTAGAGTGAGTCAGGTCCCACTCTGGGCCTGATCGCATTACAAGAAATCCTGCTCCAGTCAAAGTCCCCATTTCCAGGCTCCAGGCATGGCCACCTTTCTTTATTCTGTTGAAGAGCATAATGTACAAGGGCACTCCCATGCCGTGGGAGAACTTGGATGTGCTCTTGGTTTTGTTGGAATGGATTTGACCTTGGTCTTGTAATGGGATAGGATCCATGTGATTATCTAATAAGAGGGGCCAGGGCAGACCAGGGCAGCATTCATATCCACTGACAAGACAAGGCAGACAGCTCCTTTGTCCAGGCTGAGAAATCTGATGACTGTTGGATTAGCCAGTAGCTTGGATATCTGAGAGTGCTCTGGTGGGCCCCAGACCACACAGAGGTGGGTCTGCGCAACACCTGTGGGACTGGCTGCATGGCCCAGGGACAGAACTTGCTTCACTCCAGAGTTTGTGGATTTGAAGAGCAACCACTACTTTTATTTTTGAACCCTAGTTGGATGACTGGGAACAATGGTGTGTTGAGCAGAGTTTGCTCTATGTTCTTTGGTGAGCCCAAGAGTAGGGTTGATGGTGAAGAACTAAAGTCAAATTAAGTGAAAGGGAGTGAGCAGGGTACAACCCCCTTACTGTTGGAGTTACCAACCTTTAGGGAAGTCCAGCTGAGTGAGGAGAATCCAGCAGCTTGTCTGTGGTGGGCCTGAGGTCCTTGTGCAGTGGCTCCCAGATCGAGTGACCCACTGAGCCTGGGAGGAAGCAAGTGAGAAGGCAGGGTCATTAACAGCAATTGATTCAGTATTCCCAATTAGGGGGCAGCTGGCTTCCCTGACCCAAATTATGTCTGAGACCGAGAGTTCTCTCATGGCAATGAGAGAATGAGGACTGCCCCCTTCCTGGAAAAAAAAAAAAAAAAAGACAGGTTTCAAAAAGCTGTGTGCCTCATGTATTCTAAAATGTCTGATGACATGATAGAAGCTCAACTCTTTTTGAAATGTGACTTCAGTCCTCCAAAAACCTAGTCGATTTCTCAGCAAAGGCAGTCTGAAAACATTCACCGTTTTACCAGCTACACAGTCTAGAGCAGAGGTAGGCAACTACTTTCCTAGATTAGAGAGTTAATCCATTAGGCTTGCAGGCTCTGTGGTCTCTGCTGGGCAGCACAGAGCAGCCAGTAAGCAATAAGGAAACAAATGGGCATGGCTGCATTCCAGTAAACTTCATTTACTGACACAGGCAGTGGGCTAGAACTGGCCCAGGGGTCTTAGTTTTTCTTCCCCTGCTTGAGTATAAAGAAGATTGCCTTGCTGTGGTCATCCCTAGAAAAGATATGTGAAAACCATCCTCTGCAACCCCACTGGCCTGTGAGATGATGCGGGCAGGACTCAGGTCAGCAGCTACAACATTCCATCTATTGCCATTTAATGCCAGAGATGCAAGAGATTTTCTGAGAGTGAGAGGGGACTTGTAGACCTACATGGCCTGGAGTAGCTGTTTCTGGAAGGTCACATCTCTGTCTATGTGTAAAAGACTTGCAGGAGAACACCCTCCTCCATGACTCATGCTGGGTCCAGGGCCGCCACCATCACAGCCAAAGCAGGCAGAGAAGAAAGACACAGGAGCTCTCTGATGAACAGAAGCATAAGGATAAAAAGAGATGATGGAGGTAGAAGAGCTTGGATAAATGGAGCTGATATTTTCTAGAAGAGATGATGTCCACATTAGGCTATCACAAGGATGTGATGTCACTGCCCAAACATCTTTGGGTTGCAGTCATCCCTTTTAGCACTGAGCAGGTACAAATCTTACTTTCCATCAAGGTTATGGAGACACATTTTATTTCCTCATGTCTGCCATGCCAAGTCACTGATGGCTGTTTCTTGGTATGTGGGAATGTTAGCTTGGAAGGCAGTTCTGGCAATTTGGTGGTGACATTGCATCACTGTGGTCACACCCCTCCAGTTTCTACCCAGTTCGCCTCCTGATAGAAAGCAGGTGCTTCAGAGTAGGAAATAAGTCTTACCACCTCAGGCTTTGGCCAAGAAATGGCTAATGTCTGTGATTAGTGAGGGATTTCCAAGCGAGCTGTGGCTGGGGTGTGTGACACTGTGAACACTGCATATGTATGCACAGGCTCCTGGTGCATAGCCTATGATAGTTGGTACAGTTTTTGGTCTCGTGGATAATTCTAAGTTTTAAGGTGTGGCCCTGAAGCCAGCAGGTTCTAATGGAGAAAGAAAATTAGTTAAATGGCACAGAAAGAGAACCACAAAATCCAAATCCACCAAGTGTACAGGTGCCTAGGTTCAGCCAACACATGGGAGGGCAGTGAGCCTAGGAGGCCCAGGGAATCTCTGTCATGGGGTCTTGTCTCTAGAGCTGCCATGCTTTATTTAAAGCCAAATGAACGATTATCCTCCTCTTCTCTTCTTCCTGAGCTGACTCTTCCTATCAGCTTACAGACACTGTGGATAAAGCACAAATTTTGCACTCCCGTTCTTTGCCCAGTTTTATCATTTCCAGGTTGGCTGTTGACTTCCATTGTCCAGCCTGCCCCCAGGCATAGTGCATGTCCAGGGCCTGATGTTAGACCTCAGGAGGGAGGACCAGTTGGCTTGTCCTGAAGTCCAGGGGCAGATGCTTTCAAGTAATGCAAATCACCACCCCACCCTGCCTGCTCTGCCCCTGCTGACTGCCTCACAACTGGCTGCAGAGCCTTTCCCTTTGTCTCTGGTGGGACAAAGCACAGGTGCTATCCCCTTGGGGTCTCGCACAGAAACCAGCGCCCTGGGCAGGCTCCCCCTGGCCCCATCCAGAGCCTCGCTGGGTACAGCCTCTTTGGATGACAGCCCTCTCCAAACTCTTTGAGGCATTCTATTCCTCCTCCCTTCCCTTGTTTTTAAATTAAATGGGAATGCCTCTGACGTGATGTCGTTTGCACTGCAGGATGACAGAACTGTTGTGTGAATACCATTGTATTTGCCAAATGGTCCACTCGTCATTTCAGAACAAACAAATGGATGGTGTCTGTAAGTCGGCAAACACTGGTGACATTTAGCCTTGTTTATGTTCCTTTCCTTTTGCTGCATATTTTTGGCTCCAAAAGCTACTGTCTGAATCAACAGTGCCTCCAAAGCAGAAGTCTGGTAGCTTTCATTTTGGTTGCCGTATCCATGTTCTCTGTGGATTGCATGATACCTGTTGCCCAGGATCAAGCCTGGGCTGGGAGAAGAGACCAACCAAACTCTTTGGTTCAAAACATACATGCGTGTATACAGTCATTTTTCCTCCCTAATGATGACTTCAAATTGGGAGAGAGGAGGAGAATGCCGAGTGAAGAGAGTGTTGTCAGGATGAACATCCACATCCCTGGGGAAAGGCAAGCTGTCCAGGCAGGCCCAGCCACCGCCATATGCAATAGGAATGGAGTGACCCTGTGTGTGTCCTGAGTGCTTTTGGGGACCCTAGGCTTAAGCTTTGGGGTCTGCCTTCTGAGGCTGCTGAATCAAAGTGGTGGTTGGCACGGACAGCCATCTAGCTACAGACATCTTAGCTGCTGAAGGAATCGGGTTCTTTCTTCTTTTTATTCAGATGTTATGTGCCAAGCCCAGGTTTCAAATAAGTAGTAATTATCTCCTATTACTTAGCTCTGATCAACAGCACCTTTGCATCTAATTGCCAACCTGCTCTAATCACATAGACTATTCTTGCTTTAGCCAGAGACGGAGGGACCAAATTTTATAAATATTGCTTTATTGTCATCATTCCATTAAACAATTAGGGAGTGTGGCCCTGCCCTTGCTTTCAAATGCCTCTAGCCCACATGGTTTCTCGATTGTTTAATGAATCTGCACATTTTCTTGCAGGTAAGTGACACCCCCTGTTCTAGTCGGTCTAGCTGGATTTGCCCTTGTCTGTTCGTGCTCCTCGGTGGCTATCTGCAGCTTGTTAATCGTGTAAAGTCAAGAGAAGAATGTATACACATATGTGTGTTGAATAAATAATTACTATTGGCATAGGTATGTGTATACACATGGCACACCAACCTGCAGTATATATAGCAAAGAATCAGGGAGACTAAAAATACTGCCCCATATGTTCCACTATTAATGAAGGATGGTGAAGGCTTAGTCACTTGAGTGAGAGAGAAAATTCCCTCAGAGTCATGAATTCTGCAAAACAAACACTGGTGGATTGGAGTCCCTTCACCTGTGGAAACCCTGTTGGGGGGCCTTCTGCTCAGCACAGCTTCTAGAAGCGGGCCCTGTGATGGCCCCGTTGGCATTACTGCTTGTGTCCGATTGTCCTGTATTTTGTAATACTTTAGAAGAATACAGAAAAGTGCAGTAATTCTCTTTCTCCATAGTATTTAAGCAGTAATATTGCTAGTTTAATACTGTATCAGGTCGTCACGTTAACCAGAACAGATGACAGTAAAATACCAGTGAACAGCACCTCAACATCCTCTCCTTAAAGATGGTGATTGAAGCAAAATGCGTAAACTTGTACCGGGTTATCGTGTGCTTTGGAATAGAGTATTGTCGAAGTAATTAGAAGATATATGAAGGTGTTCCTGGTAATGAAGGCATGTAAGTTATAATAATTGTAGCTTTCTGAATAAGTGTCAAACTATATCTCTAAGTGTGCTGTATGCTGAGTTACAAGTTAGGTCATTTATGAATGGAATGTAAAACAATACTAAAAATGCTTCAATAACTTATCTTGGTATTGCTAATAAAAAAAGCTGTGAAACATTAGTGCAGTTTTGAGTCATTATGTTAATTCCCTCCGCAACGTCCTCCACCCTTGACATCCCTCTGTCTGTTGGAAGCCTCAACAGGACATTCAGGGAAGCTAGAGATGCTGTCCCGTGGGCTGTTTGCTGGGTCACCTGCCATGTTTTCCACCCATCTTTAGTTGGCTCCAAGAGTTACAGTTCCTAAACATTCAAATGTCAAGGCACCTCCCCATTGGGTGGGGAGACCATGGTGGGTTTGGGGAGAGCATCTGTGTGCGCAAGTGTCTCTCGGGTGGTGATTAGGCCCCACGCCAGCTCACAGGCCCCGTGGCCCTCATCCCCTGTGTGGAGGACGACACACGCCTGGCCTTGCTGCAGCAAACCTTACCATTTTCTCTTCATCCTGTGAAGCTTAGTTTGACATGGAAAGGTCCTTGGAATTGCTGGAGTGTGGAACATTTTCTTCGTCCACTGCGATATTTTGGTTGTGCCCTTGTCTGTTGTAACAGGCTTCTGCCAGCCTCGCCCCCGCCTCCATCACAGCAGGAGGCACGAAGCAAGGATTTCACTTTTCTTTTGTGATCGCTTAGGTTTGTTTTTTTTTTGTCCACGAACTGGACTTCAGGCACCTGCCACTTCAACGGTGTTACCAAGTTTCTCTAATTGGGCGTGTTTTGTAAACTTCTAAATTCCATGCACGTGCTGCTGCCTGGCTAACTGGTCCTGGGGATGGGGGAGGTATTATCATTGTTTGACAGAATCCCAAGCCCCAAGCTTGGTCCCCCCTCTCCAAATAAATGAAGTGTCCTGTGTACAAGGGAATGGAAGCCCAGAAGTGTCCACTGGAACATGCCTGGCCCATCAGTAGGTCAACCTTGTCACCTTGACTGCTGGAAATATTCCCTTCAGTAAGTCCCATGGAAATTGTCCAAGCAACCCCGAAGACCGTAGAGTACAGGATTAGGTGTGTTGTATCAGAGATAAGAGGTGCAAGTGAGAGAGTCTGAAAACAGGATACTGTTCCGTGAAGCTGAGAACATGCACTGTGTGTTCCAATGGCAAACTTGGTGGATGCCCATGACTAGCCAAGGTATAGCGAGTGACCCCAGCCACATCTACCTTGACCAGCTTTGACCAGCAGTGCATAGGCAGAGTCTGAACCTAAAGAAGGACTTCGGGGCGGGGGGGGTGGGGTGGGGATCCCATCTTTGTTTCCAATGCCACCTGAGTCTGGGGAACTGACCTGGGACAAGAATTCATCCCTGCCCTTTCCTGGGTCCCCGCCTCCTGATGGCTTCACAAGGCCTGCATCACCTCCTCACACACACCAAGCTTCTGTGAGCCTGTTCTCTCCACCGGGGCCTGAAGCCACGTTGGGTTTTGGAAGCCACATTTGCAGCTCCCAAGGAGGGGCTCACCGCCATCCACTCTGTGAAGGCAAGGGGCACCCTCTTTACCCCCTGGCCAGGATGCAGTGGGGACCAGAGGGCTCTGTTGAAGGGCCCGGGGTTGAACACATAGTCCCTGGCACTGTTCTTCATTTACAGTCACGTTGCACACTGTGGGAACCCTTGCTGAGACCACCATTCCGGCAGGGATGGGGCTGGGAGTCCAGTGCAGCGTGACAACAGAGGCAGAACCGCTGCAAGAAACAGATCATCCTGGCTCCTCGTGCTGACGGCAGGAAAGTTCCCTGGAGCCCCCTATCCAGGCATCTATTTCCCTCTTCCCTCTACGAGGACTCAATTTCCCTAACGGGGTCTCCACATTTCCACTTCGAAAGCAGGGGGTATTTCCTGGGTTGCTCCCCTGGGGGAGCTTCTCAAGCTTAGAGGAGACCTTTGTGGATTCTCTCCCCCAGTTTTTTATGAGCCGCCCCCAGCCTCCTACCCCCTCTCATTTCACAACCCTCCCTCCTCTTACCCCTTCTTCCCCACCTCCCTCTCATCCCCCTGCCTCTGGGGAAGAACTCCTTTCTCACCAGCTGAGTGTTCTTGGGAACATCCTGTCTGTGGCCTTGAGGAAGCTGGGTGCACCCAGGCCTCTGAGATGAGCTGACTTCATTTCACAGCTCAGTGTGGGGGCCAGCAGTCCTGTTTCTGGAAGCCTGCCTCCCCCTCCCCATCCCCACAGGGCATTACAACAAGCACAACCTGTTTGGACTCAGATATGGGGCAACCCCAAGCATCCCCTATGACTCAACCCTTGGCCCTAAAGCCTAGACCCTTCTAAGCAAGGATGGCCCACTGGTCTGATGGGGAAAGGAGTTTCAAGGAGGTGACTGTGCCATGAGATGGGATAGACTGAGGAGGAGAAGGCTTGTGCAGCTCATGGTGAAGACTAGTCTTCAAGTCCACTTCTTCAATTACTCATGTTTCAAAGAATCTCAGATGTTCTGGTGCAGGGGGAAAGAGTTAAAATTTTGGGAGACGATTTCTTCTTACCTATAGTTCTTTTCAAAGAAACGTCATGATGACTGAATTACAGCCCTAAGTATGCAGCTCAACATGTGCAGTGTTGTCTATGCAGGAGCAGATTCTGTTTCTGGAGCAAACTGTGCATTCTCAAGGTTAAAGTTGGGGAACTCTGCACAGCAGTTTCATGAGCAAAAATCTCCATCTGTGCACCCAGAAATTGGCTGGCTGTATGAAGGGTTTGTTGTTCATGCTCTTTGTGGAGTTGTTCAGACACACCCATCTAATGGTAACCCACTGCTCACAAGGTTAAGTTTTCTTTTTGAACTTCTGTTGTTGCCAAATTAATATAATATACTCTCAATTATCCACAGAAAAGGAGAAAGGCAACCAAGCGGGGAAAGCAAATTTGCAATTAATTTACCAAATTATTGCTCTTTTTATATGATGGACAAGTTGCTTTTCTCTTTGGAACTCAAGTGTTTTATATGTCCTGGGGGGAGGGCTGGGGCAGTCGCAAGGACAAGCCACCCAACTTGTCCCCTCACCTAAGGACCAGGTGGAGGCAGGTGTCTTACTGGGGTGCAGAGTCCTCAGGGTTTAATTGGGGGTTCACAGAATGTTGGGCTCTTTCTTGTCAAGGCGAGTCCATTAATCTTCTCAATCTTTCAGGAGCCCATGGCTGACCTAGTCGGGATCTCCTCAAAGCAGAGCCTGATGTAAGGAGCTGGGTGCAGTTCATTCATGTTGGGGGGCAGGAGCCCATGGCTGACCTACTCGTGGTCTCACCAGAGCAGAGCCTGACGTAAGAAGCGAGATGCAGTTTGTTCAGGTTGGGGGCAGTCCTGGGAGGCATGTTTGAGGGTGCTGACAGAGCTGCCACTGATCAGGGACTAGGCATTGTCCCCTGGGGATCCTCTAGGACACGATGTGACATTCAACTCAGAATGACGCCTGAGGGCTGAAGAAGCTGGGGCATTTATCCACCAGCTCTGCAGCTCTCCGTAGTTGAGAGTCACTGCAGCTCATCCAACAGCCAAACAGTCTTCTCACAATCAGAGAGAAACAAGAGGCCACTGGCATCCCGGGGAGCCAGAGGGGAAGGGGTCAGGCACGGACAGCATCCAGCGCAAGCCAGAACCCCTTGGTCTGAGGATTTTTACATCCCTGGTGCACTGCAGAGGGTCATCAGTCTTCCAGAGCCCAGGGTGAAGGCAGATTCATACTCTAAGGTGGGAAGCAAACTGCAGATTTTAAATATTGGGACACGCACTCAGCATAGGGCCAGGCTGGATGGAGGCTGGATGGAGGGCTGGCCCAGGAGTCAGAGGACCTACAGAATCTGTAGATACAGTCGCGCTCCAAGGAGCGTGGACGAGTCCCCTCAGTATCCTCTTGGGTCTCAAATTCTATGGCATTCAGGATCCCTGTTTCCTTGACTTTTCCAGTGAGTCTCTAAGACTCCATCTGTTCTAGAATCCTCATGAGCTCTCAGTCTTGTGGGGTCCCAGATGTGGGCACCATGTTGGTCTTCCCACAAGTACATGAACGTGTGGGGTTTCAGTCTGAGAATGGGGTATATGAATACTTGCTTCTTCATCAAGACGTTTTTATTAACTCTTAAGAAGAGTATTGAGGCATTTCCCTTCTAATTCTAGAAGTCGGTCAATTTTTTTTTTAAAAGAGGAAGTCAATAAAAGTGGATCTTTGGGTTCATAATAGCGCAAGAAAAATCTGATTATTTAACTTTTTTTCATTTTAAAACCTGTTGTGTTCACAGTGGAGCTTGAGTATTTTCATGATGATTAAGGTTTCTTCCAGTGCTTTACTGACATCAACTTGATAATCCAAGGTGCCCCTCTTGGATGTGACAGTATGTAGTCCCTCTTGGGAGCCCCCCACTCCCACCCAACACTCCAACCCAGTAACACTTAGAGGGAAAGGCGGATGGTATGGAGAGAAGAGGGGTCATGCTGTGCTCCATCTTGCATGCACGGGGCACGAGGAGCAATTCACATCCCTTTCTATATCTGCGGCCCTTCCACTCTTCCATCCTCAGCATTCTTGTGGCCACTCAAAGTCACTGTTGGCTAGCAAGCCCCCGAGTTTGGGACAGTGTGTACTATCTCCAACTTTGAACTCCTCCATTCCTTGGCTTTTGTTTAATTAAAAAAAATTGTCTTGGAGTAGAGTGGATTTATAATGTTCTGTTAGTTTCCAGTGTACAGAAAAGTGATTCAGTTATACATATCCATTTATCTATTCCTTTTCAGGTTCTTCCCCCACATAGGTTTTACAGTGTACCGACTAGAGTTCCCTGTGCTAGACAGTAGAGTTAGGGTTGATTGCTCTAGTTTTGTCATCCATCAAAGGATCCACTTGTGTACCCTTGTGCATCCCCAAGACAATAAAATGAATTTGAATGAGTAAGTTGGAGGTTGGCAGATCATCCACATTTCAGTTATTTTAGGATTTCTGCCACCATGCAGGCCCCAGGCAGGGTTGCCATGAAGACTCATACTCCCTAAGACCTTGCCAAGTGGGGAGAGAATTTGGGTAAGGTATTGCAGAGCATGGAGCCCCTCATGCTTGCCAATCTGTACTCACCACCTGAAGGCCTCTGTCTAGACAGCCTCACTGGGATTCCGTCCCATCCACGGAGAAAGGTGTGCTAGGGTTCAGTGATCCCATTCCTGGGATGTGCAGACATCACCCCTGTTGGCTCCAACTGAGCTCTTTTTCTTGTTTTTTTCTCATGCTGCAAAGGATTTACAATTAGGAGATTAAAAAAATTGTCCAGTGGTCAGCTAGCAGGAACAGGGTTCTTATACAGTGGCTTTTGCTTTTATACGGAAACTTTGGGCTTGAAGTGTCGTCTCAAAATCACATTCAGGCAATTCAATTTAAATCACCAGGGAATTTTCTTGAGAACTTTGGGATCAATGCTCTCACAAAGTGAGTAATCCTGTCTCCTTTGCACAGGTGCGAGCCTGGACTTCTTTATTGTTGGGCGGTTCTGGGAAGCCCCAGCTCTTTTTCATGACACAGGAGATGCGTGGGTGCAGAGGCAGGTTGCCCTCAGCATCCTGGGACACACGGGAGGGAGAGGGTCTTTGGGTTTGGGGTGGGGTTGAAGGGTTTCCCAGGGATGGGAAGAGGGGTTCCTGCGGGCACAGTGCTTCTGGTCAGCCTTGTTCAGGCCTGACGGTCTGAGACAGCTGGGGAGCAGGTGGGGCCTGCAGGCCTCAGAATCTTCCGACTTTACACCAATCCAGAGTCTGGAGGGGTGGGCCTGGGATGGGAGGAAGGGAGGACAGACAGCCACCGTGAGACCAAAAGCAGGAAGGACCAGACAAGGAGACGGGGGTGAAGAGCAGTGAATCAGAGGTGCGGATGAAGAGAGAAAGGAGAGAGGTGAAGGTTGGAGTGGAGAGTACGGGGAAGGCGTGAAGAAGGGAAACGAGAGCTGGGGAGATAAACGGGGAGGAAGGAGGCGGTGAGAGAACAGAAAACCAGTATGAACAGACTAAAAGAAGCATGGTGGAGGTGGCATCTGGAGAGGGGAGGAAAGTGGGAAATAGAGTGAGGAAGAGGAGAAGAGCCAGCAGAACGGAGAGCATGGCAGCGGGAAGGAACCTTCTGGAAGCCACCTGGGGTTGGGAGGTGGTCTGAGGGCCTGCTGGCGTGGGCAGGGCGAGGGTGCTCAGGCCTGGAAGACGGGTGAGGGGCAGAGAGCTGGGGGAGGTTCTGAGCATAGCACCTGGTGGCCCAGGCCGGCTTCCCAGCAGCGCCCTCCCCCTGCTCCCCACCGCCAGCTTCAGGAGGAAACGCTGCAGCTTAATCAGAATTATTTACAAGATAATGGTCCATTGTTTGCACTAAGACAGATGTTGACTGTGGGAACTTTGTGTTTTATGCTCCTTTCCCTGCTCTGCCTTCCCTGGGTGCAGATGGGATCGAAGTCACGTGAGTTATTATTCCCCGAATTGGAATTTTGGAGGCGCCTTCACCCCAGCCCCTACTTGGCTGGGTTGCTGAGCTGGGCCGGCACCAGGCAGGGAGGCAGGGAGTGGGGACAGTAGCTGCGGCGGCAGGGTCAGCCAGGGCCCGTGGTCCCCCTCCCAGCCGCTCGAGGCAGCCTGTGATTAAGAAGGTCTTGTTTCCTCGAGGGGCGGGTCAGAGCAGTAGCCTTTTCTGGTGGACAGGAAGGGCACTTTCTGATGAAGATGCACTTGCTGTTTGTTGAGTCAGGAGGTCACAATTGACATCTCAAATGAAGGTGGCCATCTGGCCTTCTTCTTGCCAAAAGGAAAGAGCAATCCCTCTGGGGTAGGGGCTTTGTATTCCCCTTTTATTTAAACTTATGAGAAGGCTTCCTCTCATTCTGGGGTCACTGGGAGGGCCAGATCTGGACTTGTGATTCCTTCATTCCTCCTCTAAGGGTGGGGTTGGCTGGATGAATGCCTGTCCCACCTACTCACCTGGAGAGAGCCTGTCCTGAAGGAGGAAAGATAGGGTGGCATGGGAGGATGTACCTGTCATGTCTCACTCCCAGCCTCACCTGCAGGCAAGTGGGCCCCTCCAGTGTCACAGGCCCAACGCCAGCTGGTCCTTCTTCAGCCTTTTTGGTCCCCAGTCACTTCTGCATAACCAGACTCACCTGTTTAGCAGAACCCATCTTATGAATGAGGCCACTGAGGCCACACAATGTCAGGTGACTTGCCCAAGGTTATTTTTCTACTCGTTGGAAAAGCCTTCCAACTTCTCAAACCATGAGCATCCCATTAGAGAGCCTCCCTGAGCCTCAGCTTTGTCCGTGCACACAGGTACCAGGTGCCTGCCCGGCAGCATTGGGGACCACAGTGTATGGAGATACATGTCAGGTGTTATGCTCTAAGCCTGGCGAGATAGTGGGTTTCAGCTACATTATTCCTCTTCTAGATTATACAGTTGACTCATGACCATTGGGCTCCCCTGGTGGCTCAGATGGTAAAGAATCTGCCTATAATGCAGGAGACCCAGGTTCAGTCCCTGGGTCAGGAAAATCCCTTGGAGAAGGGAATGGCCACCCACTCCAGTATTCTTGTCTGGAGAGTTCCATGGACAGAGAAGCCTGGTGGGCTACAGTTCATGGGGTCACAAAAAGTCACACAGGACTAAGCGACTAAGTTGACCAATTAGAGTACTTGGGGTACTGATGCCCAACACAGTCAAAAAGGGTATAACTTTTCACTCCCCCAGACTTAACTACTAATAGCCCACTGTTGACTGGAAGCTTTACTGATAACATAAATAGTTAACATATATTCTGTACGTTATGTGTATTATGTATCATATTTTTATAATAACGTAAGCTACAGCAAAGGAAATATTAAAAGAACCATAAGAAAAAATACATTTGCAGCACATACATGTATTTATCGAAAAATATCCTCATGTAAGTGGACCTGAGCAGCTCAGATCCACATTGTTCAAAGGTCACCTGTATTGCATTTCCAGTATCAAGCTATGACAAAGAAAAAAAATCAAAGTAATACAATATCATAGAGTCACATTTGAATGCTAAAACCCCCAGTAGTGGAAACGAGAAAGCCACTTTCACAACAGCTGAGTGGAATCAAACCCACCATTTGTATAGCCCGAGAAAGTCTGATGGCCATTGTTCCTAACACTGCCACTGCCCCCTGGATTCCTTGAGAGGTTGCCAGAAAGCAGTTATATCTGGAGGTTTTGTCCCATTCTAACCCAGAGTCTTGGCTCTGGTGTTTAGGGATATGACATTATCCTCTTGATCTCCCCATGCCTAAGCGTCACCTACAGGATCAGGTCTTCTGAGCTATCCCTCCATCCCTTTTAAATAATAAATGCTTAGGGATGTGCCAGGGCCAACTCCAATTTTAAATACCATATCTATCTATCTATTTATATATGAAAGTGAAAGTCGCAAATGTTATTCTTTCATCTAATCCTTATATTATAAGGATCCTCTGTTCGTTCCGTCGCTCAGTCGTGTCCAGCTCTTTACGACCCCGTGGACTGTAGCCTACCAGGCTTCTCCGTCCATGGGATTCTCCAGGCAAGAATACTGGAGTGGGTATCACCATTTCCTTCTCCAGGGGATCTTCCCAACCCAGGGATCGAACCTGGGTCTCCCGCATTGAATGCAGACGCTTTAACCTCTGGGCCACCAGGGAAGCCCTTGAGGTAGATGTAATTTTTATTATTCCCATTTTACATATGGGGAAATGGAGGCACAGAGAAGACACTTACCTTACCCAAGGTGACTCAGCAAGTACACGAGGGTCTGTTTCATTCAGGCAGTGGAGCTGCCCCAAGATGGCATTTTGTTGCCTTACCCTGTGGGGCTTTCCCATGCCTTTAATCCTTATTTGCGCATGTGTGCTCAGCCGCTTCAGTCGTGTCCGACTCTTTGCGATGCTATGGACTGTAGCCCTCCAGGCTCTCTGTCCATGGGATTCTCCAGGCAAGAATACTGGAGTGAGTTGCCGTGCCCTCCTCCTGGGGATCTTCCCAGCCCAGGTATCGAATCTGGGTCTCTTACATCTCTTGCATTGGCAGGCAGGTTCTTTACCCATAGTGCCACCTGGGAAGCCCTTAAACCTTGTTTGGGATATGTCAAAAATGAGCAGACCAACAAACAAATAAATAAAAAGAGCATTTTCTTCCTATCCTGTAGATTTGGGTCCTGGAAGAAAATGTGGCAATTCCAAACGGAGATTGCATCCACAGGTAGAACCTGGGAACAGGCAGATGGGGCTCTGGGTGTGGTCAGATATAGTCCATGTGACCCACCCGGCTGAGGACTTGCCTGTGACTCTGAGCAGGTCTCTTCCTGTCCCCTCAGCATCCTCACATCGTCATGAATGAGAAAGTCCCACCGGATCATCCCCATCCCAAGATTTCTTCCATCTTTCGGTCTGCGAATTAATAATTTTTAAGGCTGTATTTATTATACTTCTCAACCTCCAGGAAAAGACTGTCTACCCAGCCCTCCCCGAAGTGAGAGGGCCTCAAGGAAACCTGACCCCTCACCTTGCAATTGTTCTCTGGGGTCCAGGTGGGGGAGAGTGGAGAGTGGGTGGCCCAGGGCACCAGTAGACCCTCCAGACTGGGGCTGCCGTGGGCCCAACCCCCAGCTGTGAGGGCAGCAGAGGTCAGACTAGGATAATATTTATCAACCCTCTGCCCACTGTGTCAGGCTCTGACCAGACCCCAGAGTCACTGGAGATCACAGATCCTGTCTTTTAAAGGTCCCGCAGAGCTGCTTCACATGCGACCAATTACCTCTGTCAAGCAGGGGAAGGAGGTCCTGCCTGGTGGGTGGGATCTGAACTTGAGCTTCCAGAGGTCGACGACAGGGATCTTAGGCCTTTGAGCCTGTCACTCCCCTATAGCCAGACCTTTTCTGTTAAAACTGTTTAAATTACAAACCAGTAATAAAAGGATCATATGTGTTTCCCACCGAACAGGTTCTTTAGGGCTATTATGATAATTAAAAACATATGGTGCCTGTGCCAGTCAGAGGGAAACCGCAGATGTACAAATTAGGTATTATATAAGGGTTTTCTGCTTTTGCCCTTTTAAAAACGTCAACCGGAGAAGTTTAGAGAGATAAAATGGCAATTGTGCAGATAGTAGGTAGCATTTTGGTTTTAGAATCATTAAATATATAAACCCTTTTCTTTAGACTTAATAGGAATAAACGGCTCCTCATCTAGGAAGGAGAGGAAAAAAGTACCGAGGCTTGGAGTTTACAGGGAAGAGGCCTCTTTCCATCACACAGGGTCTTGGATACCATAGAATTCTTTGCATTTTTTATGATGTTGATCTGCCCAGACAAAGACGATTATATTTATTAACTATTGAGCTATATTATAATTGGATTGACAGGAGCAAAGATAAAGATTTCCTTACATTCAAACTTTTTACTTTTTAAAAGGCAAGGTGCAAGTATTGATCAGTCTAGAAACAGTCATTTGTTTTCATTTAAAATACACAATTGATTTTGAGAAGGTGATAAATACTGCTAATTTAAAAAAAAAAAAATTGGGAGGGTTTCTGTGGTCCCTGTCCATGACTTTTCCAATGCAGACATACAGTACAAGTTAAGTTCTACTGAGCTGTTCGTATTGAGCGGATCCTGGGCAGGCTGGGGACCCAGGTAACATCCAGCTGTGCTCTGGGGCGGCGAAGAGGATGCACTGGGTCCAGGTCCTGATGCACTGGGATCCGGGCTAAATGATGAAGAATTTAGCACTTTGTCACTGTATGTCTCTGCTACAGAAACCCAACTGGACTGCTCTAAAGAAGGAGGTGATGGGTGAACAGGTGGGAGGAGCTTGATCCCTACTACCTCTGCTCCTCAGAGCCTCCATTCTTCCTTCTCCTGAAAATATGTCCTTCCTGAGACAACCCAGCCAGAGCCAGGATGGCCTCATCTCTGACCTGCAACCCTTCTTCCATGTTATGTGGCAGTGTCTACTTAAGAAAGTTGAGTAAAAAAGCCAAATTTCTAATCAATACAAAAAATGTGCAGAGAGGAAGTTCTACTTACTGCCTAGCTGCCTGAACATTCAGATGACCAGAATTTTTTGAATCCTGATGTATAATTATTGAAATTCATAATAATGAGTAGAGACCAGTTCTGCTCGACACATTTTTGTGTTGAGGCATTTATTATATGATACATTTCCTTAGAATGCAAGGAGATCAAACCAGTCAATCCTAAAGGAAATCAACCCTGAATATTCATTGCAGGGAATGACGTTGAAGCGCCAGTTCTTTGGCCACCTGATGAGAAGAGCTGACTCATTGGAAAAGACCCTGATACTGGGAATGTTGAGGGTAGGAGGAGAAGGGGGCGGCAGAGGATGAGAGGGTTAGACAGAACGAGTGGACACTCAAAGGACATGAATTTGAGCAAATTCTGGAAGATAGTGAAGGATTGAGGAGCCTGGTGTGCTGCAGTTCATGGGGTTGCAAATAGTCGGACGTGACTTAATGACTGAACAACACCACACAGTTCTGAAGATCTGGGTGCAAGGTCCTGTAACCAGGTAGTGCCCTTTTGTAGTCACCCTGGCTGAAGGAAAGTCTGGACTCCTGAGGGAAAACATCCTTTGAAATTGCTCCTTAGGTGCTGAGTCCTTGGTCCCCCCGCTCTCCTTCGCCGGTATGGTACGGAAGGCCCACTGTCCTCTGCTCTTTTTATGGGGAGCAGTGTTCTGAACCTGCTTCTGGGTCAGGTGGGCTCAGAGAGCTTGAGACAGAATAAACCAGAGGAGAGTTCTTGAACTTTTGATCTACTATACAAAAACAGTCTGGGGTGCTAGGTAGGGCAGTGCTTTCCAGCTAAGAGTGTTCCCCCGACCAGGGACATTTGACAATGTCTGGAGATATTGAGGGGCTACTGGTATCTAGGGGGTAAAGGCCAGGGCAGTGAGCAGTGTCCTGCAATGCACAGAGTTATCAGGGCCAGCATGCCTGTAGTGCGGGACTGAGGGATCCTGGTGGGCAGGTGGGAGCACCCGGCCCTCCAGTGGAATTACAAGCTGGGTAAATGGCAACAAGGTGAATGACGAGATTTACCACCCAACTCAATTGTGGCATTCGACTCTCGCTCCGCAGACACCCTTCAGCTCATGTCACCTTTGGACCCTATGGCTTTGTGAAAACTTTGCAAGAAACCCCGCAGCGGGGTGGGAGTTGGGGTTGGGGAGGCAAAAATTTCCAGCACATTCCTCCCAACTCAACGTGGTGTGTGGGGAGGGGGCCTCTGAGCAGACAGCCAGAGTTGGTCTTTTCTTCTCTGCACCCCCCACCCCCACGCCATGAGGGAGAGCAAGCCTGCAGCTTTACTGCACATGTAGGTATTACCACTTTAACTTTTACTGAGGTAAAATAACACCTTGTCACTCAGTTCAAGTACCAATCACCAAATGAATTAATTGTAATAACTGTTGTCAACGGAACAAAGGACTTGTTGCTTTCCTAAGCAGATTTCAGTGCCACTGAGAACTCTGTACAAACGTTCCCATTGGGCAGGCTGGCGGAAACTAGTCAGAACATAATTGTATCTGTCTATCTCTTTACTTTGTTTTTAAGGGCTGGGGAATGGAGTTAAAAACCTATATTTTAAACATATCAATAAATATACCCCTTTTTGTGTTTGTGACGTCTCCTCAAAAACATGGAGTCTTTAATAAATTGCCCATGAAAATAGAATTTGCTGCTGATGGTCCCAAATCAGGGCCAGCTGTAGAGGCTGCCTGTAGACTCTAAGTCATGAAGGGAATTATGCCCAATTACCCTCCCATAAAACACCCTCTCATTTCTGGGAGTTATCAAAACACATCCCGTGGACAAGCGGTCAGCTGTCCCCTGCTCCTCAAAAGGAGACAAGTGGGCCTCACGCTGGGCCCGCGGCGCTCCTAACTGCCTCCGCCCGACACCAGCGGCTTGTTTGCACTCAGCCTCTTTTTACAGTCACCCTTCCCATTTTTTTTTGGCTCTGGCTTTTTCACATCTTAGCACATTTCCCACTTTAAGAAGCCCCATAGGGAATCTTCTAAGAAAAGACTGGCTCCTGGAGAGGGGAGGGTGGGAGTGGCCTGGGAGGCTGGTCGCTCAGGAGTCGGTGGCCAGCAGACTGTGTCCCCGGCAGACTTGGGCTCACTTTCATGGTGGGGGTGTCCTATGGAGCTTGGCAGTCAGCGACAGACTGAGGGTGGCATCCTCGGTGGGTCTGCTTCTGGCTTTGCTGAGGTCCAGTGTTGGGGACTTCCCAAAGAAGCGTCCCGAGGAAGCTGCGTCCGACTCCCAGGCAAAGCTTTCTTCAGTGTAGAGTGCAAATAGCTGTACCCACTCTATTCAACAGGGATACACACTCTCCAGTCGACACCACATTATCGGCGCTGACCCCACACTTCTTTCTTCCACGCCTTCTCCTCCTGCTGCTTCTCCAGCCTCCTGGACCCATGTGACGCCGGCATCCAGCTCCATCCCGGAGTCCAGATGCCTGAGTCTCCCCCACAGCATCTCCGATGCCGCTTAGGTAGCCTGCTTTGTTTTTAGAGCTCACGGAAGCTGAAATTGGTTCCTCCACAATGAAATGGAAGATTCCTAGACTACCCAGAGCTGGAAGTCATCTTAGAGGTCATTCTCCAGATGCAGATTAGGGAGAGGGCTTGCCCTTGGTTGCTGGACCAGAGACAACAGTTGCCGCTGTTTCCAGGTGTCCAGGCATGTCCCTCACTGGTCCTCATTCTGCCATCTGGGGCGGCAGCCTCACCCTCTTGGGGATTGGTACCTAAGCAGGGTAGATGTTCCTGGGGCAATTTTTACTATTCCCCTCCCCTACAGAGGGCCAGTCCATTTCAGAAGCAAGGGTAAGAGGCAGACTTCTTAGTTTATTGTAGCCCTGGCTCAAATATGCTATGTGTTCGAAATGGTATAGTCATCTCTGGCTAGAACAAGCTGCCACTTACAAAAATACCACGAAGGGCCCTGATCTGAAAACAAAATAGAAATCTCTCCTGCTTCTGAGACTGCTCTTCTCTGTAGGAGCCCGGGAACACAGCCTGCATTAGGAAAGTGGACTCCTGGCAGAACCCCGGAGAGGGGACTCCTGGACTCTTGGTCACCTGAGGGTGCCAGGCTCCTGTGCTAAGAGGAGGCTGTGAAGTTGGACAAAGAATCACAACAGAGGGACAGACATCGGGAATGAGGTGGAAGGGGCAGAACTCAGGCCGTGTGGAGGGAGCAGTGAGACTTCCTGGGGTCTCCACCCAGACTCAGCTGGCTTGGTGCCAGAGGAGGAAGAAGCGACTTTTTTCTCTCAATCTTTTAGAAGAAAAGAGTCTGCAACAGGAAGTGAATTTGGTCATTGGTTCATTTATTTAGCACATATCAAATTGTTCCAGAGAGCTGGGAGACGGTTACCAGCAAAGCAGTCGAGGTTCCAGCCCTCATGGGACTTGACTTCTATGGGGGACACTGACAATAAAAAAGACAAGTGAAAGTTCAGTTTATGATAAATGAGGTGAAGATGATGAAGTGGCAAAGGCCTCGAGAGTAATATGGGAAGGTGGGGATCACATATCCTTAAGTTAGGGAGGCCTCTCTGAGGAGGTTACACTGGAGGGAGCCATGCAGAGATTAGGGGGGTGCATGTTTCAAGAGAGGGGAGAGTGAGGATAAAGACCCTGGGGCAGAAAAGGAGCAGTCATCTGGGGCTCTTAGCTCTCAGGTATGTGCACACTGTGTGTGACCAGCATTTCTGCAGGCTTTCTTGGACAGTAAAATTTCATTGAGCTTCTCTATGGCCGTGTGTGGTCAACAGAGTTGGGCCTGGGGTTCTCTTCCCCATTTTTGCAGGAGGGTGACCCAAAGGTCCAAGGGAAAACAATGACTTGCCCTGTTATTTGCAGGCAGGGTAGGTCCCTACGCCTCCAGATTCCCAACCCTGGGCTTCTTCTGCTGTCCTGAAAACCTCTGACTGCTCCCAGGACTCAGACGCTTCCTGTAAGCCTGGCCTGCCATATTGGAGGACTTCTGGGTGTTGGAAATGCACACTAACCCAGCCTTGCAAATGACACTTGAAACTAAGAGAGTTTGTCACTGACTTTGGGAACGTGACACCATGACAAATAAAGACACCATCCCTCCAAGTCCTCCAAGAGGAGGGTCACTCATCTCCACAGACCAAGACCAAGTTCTCCCCTGCCAGAACCCATTCTTTTGATGTAAGTCTACAGTTTTCCTCTTAGGGATCCGGTGGGTAGAGAGTCAGGACTCTTAATGGCCACACCCAACAAGTCACCTGGAAAACATGAACCAAAGCCTTGGAAATCTGAGTCAAGTTTCTTCGGAGAAAGACAGATGACTTTCCATTAAGGATTATTTCTCACTCCAGCCTTTGGCTGTGAAGCGTCACCCCATGCTGACCTTGGCTGGTACCGGGTTCAGCTCTCCTCGATACCTTCCAACAGTGGCTATGATGGTAGATGCTGCCACCCTGAGGTGTGGGGGCACCTGTTGCCAAGACTGGCTGCTCCGTTCTCATTTCAGGATCTGGTTCTCACCTGGCAAACTGCTTTCAAATGAATAACTATTTCTAGATAATTTTTTCAGTGTTTCTTCTCCCAGCTGGTTGCTATATTATTTGCATCTCATGCCATTCTCGCCTCTGTGGGAGATAAGAAGTAGCCCACCTTTTGTATTAGCTGTGACACACTGCTTCCCAACATCAAAAGGTGAAATTAGGAACTATAGCAACCTTAAATGCCCTATGAGCTCTCAAAGTTCAGTGGTTAAGTGGATAGACTGCTTTCCCCTCCCCCAGCAGTATTTGTGATGTTCTACACACGTAGGGGATGATTCACAGTGGGGACAGAGGACTGGGATAAGCATGGACTAAAGTTGGGGGAGGAGACCCTTTGAGAAGAGGTGCAAGGCCCCGGGGGCTGTTCTTAAAAGAAGGGCCCAGGCGTACACTGTTTCCTTGGGGAGGTTGGCTTGTAGGTGCCCCCAGGAAGTGTGTGACTAGTGTAGACAGCTTGTCTTAATAGCAGGGACCTGCTCCTCTCACTGCGGCCAAGGGCCAGGCACAGACAGAGGGCTTGCATAGCAACAGGAGAGTTAAGGTGGGATAGGTGTGGATGCCAGGCCTTTCTGGATTCTAGTCATTCCAGAGCTCTTCTTACAGGGGTGCTTATGTGGATGCAGGTGACTCAGATTGAAGCCTCTCTGGTGCCATGTTGGGAAGAACGACAGGCCAGACCCTGAACCAAATGTAGGCGCTTTACAAGAATTGAGCGTATGTAAGCGTGCGTGCATGTGTTTGTGTACACACGTGTGTGTAATACATTTTTAATCAATGAAATTCCCCCATCCTGGTCTCTGTTGAATCCTGTTGGAGTTATTCACAAGTAGGAAACAGTCATAGCATGGTCTGAATTCAGTCAAATACAACCCTTCATGGAAGAGTGAGAACTGGGAGGCCAAGGGCTGAGGTTCGTCACCGGGACTTGGTATTGTATGGACATGTTGGCACAGGCTGACACTGGCTTCCTCCACTTGGGCAGTCCCTTCCCCTCATCCCCTGAAGTCTCAGCAGGGGGTTCCTGAGTTTGCAGGATGCAAAGTCAGGAGACACTATGCGGCAGTCACTAATTCTCTCATTTGTTCATTCCTGATTTCATTCACCAGTATTTATGAACCATCTCTTATGTGCCAGTTATTTCTCCAAGCATCCGGGCACAAGAATGAACAAAGTGGCTATAGTCCCCACAGACCTGTTTCTCCACTGCTCTGGCCCACCGAGCCCTTACCTCCTCTAAGAGCCCCTCTCAAATGATGAGACTTGCTGGTGTGGCACCTCACCTTCATTCCTTGAAGGACAACTCAGCCAGCGGAGGCTGCAACCCCATCTAGAGCCTTGCTCTGTCTGTACCCTCAGATGACTCTGTGGGCCCAGGTACATGACATCGACTACAGTGAGAGAAACGAGATTACAGGACCAGGGACACCTTCCCGTGTTTGTTCATTCAGCAAATATTTCCTGAGTCTCTGTGCTAGCTCCCTTTCCAGGCGCTGCAGGCCCAGCAGTCAAGAAAACCTCCTAAGGGAGGTCCTTGGGGTAGGGTGAGGCCCAACCTGTCAGTGAAGTAACTCCTTGGTGGGGGGCGATAAAACTTTAGAGAAAAATAAGGTAAAGAAGGAATTTGGGGAGTGCCTGGGTGGAGTTGCTACTTTATGTTGGGGGGATAGAGACGAAGCCTGAGAGGTGACGTTGGAGCAGAGCCCTGAAGGAGGCAGGCGAGTGTGTAGGGGGGTCTGGGGAGCACATTGTGGACAGTGAGTCCCCAGGACTGAGGTCACGAGCCACTCATACAGCTGAGGAGAGAACTGGTAGGAGAGGGTCAGGGACGGGCAATGGGGACAGTCCAGAGCCTGCTGGGCCCTTCTGAGGACTGCAGCCACAAGGGTTCTGCAGGCCCTGGGCACAGAAGGGCTCTGAGCTTAGGAGAACGCTGTGCTGTCACCATCTTAAAATTCTTAGTGATGTTTGAACCAGGGCTCTTGCATTTGCATTTTGTGGTGGGCTCCACAAATTATGGGGTGGTCTGACCCCAGCTTCACATATGCCAGTGTGAGCAGCTGGCGCTGAGGCGGGGCCTGTGGTGGCGGCTGGGCAGAGGAGGCCATGCAGGGAGGTGGGGAGTGACAGTGCCTCTGCAGACGCTAGTTTCAATGGTGAAGTGAGCCCTGAGGACCCCCTGCCTGCTCTAAGTTCTTCAGTCTTAGATCTGACCTGGGCCCTCCCTCTGCCCACCCCCATGCCCCGGCCCCCACACTCCCAGAGTGCCAGGTTCACTGCTGAACTTCACTTACCTTCTCATATCCTCTTCATCCACCTCCCTCTTCCTTACCTACCTGTCTGGTAGATGCAAGTGGTCTTACTCTTGTCTCAGAAGGAAGTGTGTGCACTGCATTTTTCTGCCTGGTACTCTGGGTTAGATAGCCAGGCTCTGGTCGCAGGAGTGGGAACCCGCTGCCCCTCACCATCCACTCTCCCCTCCCTGCTTCCTGCTGTGCCCCACAGGGCACATTTCGGGGTCTGGCTGCCCTGTGAGTCCTGAGGGGTTTGCTTCTTGCAAAGCTCCTGCAATGTGCATATGGCTCAGCCTGTTTCTCAGCCTTCCTTCCAGGCGAGCAGTCAGTAAGAGCAGCTGGCCCTTTCTGGAGAAGCATGGTTCTTTAGGAATGGGCAGCCAGGCCTGCTCCTGCCTGCCTCAGTTTCTCTGATCACATGCTCCTCAGAGCTGCATTTTAAATATACCTCTCACTGGTTTTATTTCCTTGGGATGTGAAGTCTATTTATTTCCTATGTTTTGTGGAGCATATGTTGAAAAACGGTCTTCTGATTTAAATAAGAAGTGAAAAAAGTCAAGTCTTCAACTTTTACTTATTGTTTCTTCCCCCCCGCTTCCATTTCAATACACCATCTCTTCAACACCAAAATATCACACATACAAAGGCTTAAAAAAATCGGATGGGGGTGGAGTGGTGGTTGTAGCGTAAATTTGCTTTCTGGCCAAGGCCTTGTATGCCAAGTTTTAGTCTGAATTACATATTTACAGCTGAGTTATAAACCCCTGAAAAACAGGATTTATCATGGAAATAGTGACACCACCTCACCCAGTGTGGTATTCTTGGGGACCATGGTAATATACTGTGCAGAGAAATCAGTTCATTAGTTAGTTATAAACAAAGGACAGAGACAGTAAATTAGAGTAGGTATTTCAGCCGTTTTCTATGTATTTATGACACCAAAATATGCAGCTGCATTTTATTCCTTGAGATAGTATTTAAGTATTTTAGATTTAAAGCGCATTTTTAGATATGGCCATGGTGCATTTTTAGCCATGGTCGTTCTTGTTCCTCTGTAGTTTTATTCGTGATATTTTCTTCCTTCTCTGTTGCTCATTAGAAAAATGTTAAAAATCCATTTTCGTCTGATTAATAATAAAGCTGATCACATGTAACCTAATTTTCATTCCGTGCTGCCCCTGTCTGTGGAGTCATATACAAAGTGACCTTTGAATCGCCAGTGGACTCATAAAGTACAATAAGCACCATTGTCCTGTCAAAAATTGAAGATGTTTTACATCATTACAAAATTTAATGTTCCATCTTTTCAAATGCACTACTTTTCAAAGGCCACATTCCAATTGAAGCTCATTAAAATCAGACTCAAGTTTCCTGTGGTGGGGATGAAGAGAGTTTCGCAGGCAATGGGAGGAAAATGAATCACTCTTTTAAAACAGATATGGTTACATATTAGTTTTGAAAGGTACGGGGACGGCAGAGCCTCCGCTGCCGGCAACAGTGCAGCTTTTGTGCTGATAGATCCAATAACTGCCTCCCAGTCGCTTTGCCTTCACCCACACTGTATCCTATTTACTTAGGAATAAATCAGCTCTCTAAATAAAACTGTTGTTTTAAAGTTCCGAGGTGGAATGTGAAGGGGTTTTTGGCCCTGCAATTTCAGATTTTTGAAGAATGTTCATCTGACTCAGGGACCTGAAAGTTTGGAAACTGAGTCACTGGAGGAAGTTTCCTGCGGGGAAGGGGGAGTCAGCCAGCAAAACACATGATGTTTCCTGAGATGGAGATATTTGGTGGATTTAAGACTCAGTTCATTCACTTATCAGAGACCTGGGAGTTCTGAGCCGGGTTTGCGAAGAAAATGTGTTCAGGTCTTCTTCTCAAATTCTCCCTCGATTTTAATCCTGGGCTTCTTGCCTGTTTCTTGGCCACATCAGAGTGCTGAGGACGTAGCCTGGCGTCATTTTGCTTTTTTTCTGGCAGATTCCACCGCTCTGAAGGTGTGGGATTGTGTGACATAAGGCAAACTCCCTTCTCCCATGGGGCTCTGATAATGCAGTCAAGTTGTTCAAAAGCCCTGGTTTTACAGGACATGAATGCATATCTCTTGAGCTGTCCTCTTCCAGAATCATTTCAGTTGGACAGTTGTCCACGTCAAAGTCTGGGAGATAGTGATGGACAGAGAAGCCTGCTGTGCTGCAGTTCATGGTGTCACAGAGTCGGACACGACTTAGCAACTGAACAACAACAGTGCAGTAATATCTTGAGGCTGACATGGTTCACGTATCCCAGATTATTCCTAAAATGGGGCTAGGGCTTTAGTTCTTCACTGATCGGGGTTTGGCACCTAGTCGAATGAGGGTCGTCCAGGTTCTAGACAGACTCTTTTGTACCGTAATGCCCTATTTACAAGGACAAGCATTAGCATCAACTAGAATTGAGTTCCCACTTTTGCCACTTGTAGCTGTGTGACTTCAGATAGGTTGCTCTGCTTTGCTAAACTTCAAATTTCTCATGGGGATAATACAACATGACTGTGACTGTATCATATCAGGTTGGAAAGGATGCATCTAAGGCTGAGTTATTGATCACTCGGTATAAGCTACTGGCTATGAAGGTGGCAGTATTAGTTGTTGCTTTAATTATATCTAGATAATGACTAGCTAAGATCAATCCTTGGAATATAAGAGAGCTCAGAGAGCTAAAACAAGGACAGGCAAAGTGTTTTTTCCCTGATTTTATGACTAAAATTGTTTTTTCGCACTATAGTTGTAGCAGTTAGCTACTGCTGTGTAACAAACTACCCAAATACTTAGCAGTTTAAAATGATAACCACACATATTTTCTATAGGTTTTTGGGTCAACTAAATGATTCCGCTGATCCAGGATAGTCTGAATTGATCTTAACCAGACTTACTCATGCCTCTATGTATATCTGGCTAGCAGGCTACCTGGGGACAGGCTAGGTGAGGGTGGGTTTGGCTGGGGTTACTTGGTTCTGTGCCATGTGTCTCTCCTCCCCCAGCAGGCTGGCCTGGACTGGTTCTCATGTCAGAGGCACGGTCCAAGACAGCAAACAGAAATGCAACAGGCGCTTTTGCCTGACTATGCCTGCACTGCACAGAGTCACTGTTGCCCACTGAATAAAGCATGCCACCTGGCCAAGCCCACAGTCAACTCGGGAGGAGGCCAAAAAAGAGCATGAAGCAAGAAGGTATAAGCTTGCAGCCACTAGTGCAATCCATCAACCGCCTTCTGGCCCCAAATCCCCAGTGGACCCATCAAGTGCTGTGAACAGGAAGGAATCAAACGTCTTAGAAGATAGCTTAAATCCTCCAATCTCAGAACACCACTAACAGTGAGATGTTCTATTATATTTTCTAGTGTGTTCTGAGGTCCTGGCTGAAATAGCCTGCTTTATCAACACTGGACACTTCCTTACCACGAAGGAAATCTGCCTTATTCTTTCTGCTGATAGATTCTCTTTTTGAGAACCCAGAACACATCTTGGAAAGATTTCCTGGCTTCTTGACTTCCACAGGCACATGGCTGGAATGGGGTAGATGTGCCTGCTGAGTGTGACAGCTCCGTCCTCCCCGCTGCCTCCCACACGCCTCTCTGGCCTCCTCCCTTTCCCTCCATCCTTTCCTAATGTCTTGCCCCCAGGAAGACTCATGCTCACCCAGTGGTTCTGGGATGGAGGACACGTTCTATCTTCCCTGGTGGCTGACATCTCCACAGGCCACTCCATCCTCTCCCTTCTGCACCCACATCTGAGCTCTGATTCTACTTATACTGTTGGGGTTTGAATTGCAGTAAAAGGGCCAGCTCTTAGGCAAGTTGGAGTCTCTGCAGTGAGTCCCTAGAATGTTCATCTTACTACTAACGGCAAGAGGACAATGTCTCTCAGGGAACCAGGCTCTAGAGTCTGACCCTGTAAGTGTGGACGTGCAAGGCAGTGGGATCAGATGCCCGAGAAGCAGTGTTGGGTGTGGTCCACCTGTGTGTGCATGAGTGGGGCTACATGTGTGTACCTACAGAGTGTGGGGAAGAGCTGGAAATCAGACCCGCATCTACTTCTCCAAAGAATGGCCAGGGTGGGGCCCAGGACCCTGACAAGCTGTCCATCAGCCAAAAGATGCTCTGGCTAGGAAGTAGCCATCACAGAGTCCTCTGGGCTCTGGGTCCTGGGACCTGTGGGAGCCCTGAAACACTGGGGCTCAGGAAATCACAGCTCATCCCCAGGCCTCAGGTGAGCCCTTGAGGCTTCCTGCACTTTCCTTCCTCCCCGGGGACTCTTTCTCACCTGGGCATCCTTGGTGTTCATGCCATGGATGAACACAGTCAAAGGAATTGGCATAGTCAACAAAGTAGAAGTTTTTCTGGAACTCTCTCACTTTTTTGATGATCCAACAGATGTTGGCAATTTGATCTCTGGTTCCTCTGCCTTTTCTAAATCCAGCTTGAACATCTGGAAGTTCATGGTTCACATACTGTTGAAGCCTGGCTTGGAGAATTTTGAGCATTACTCTACAGGTGAGACTAGTTCTTTAGGAAAACAAATAGTAACCAACTGGTAAGTTCAACTAACTTCCTCTGCCTCTTAACTTAGAATCAAAAATTACAGTTGTTGGTCATGGTTGAGGACTTTGCTTTGAAGACCAGAGGCAGCCCTTGCAGGGGACAGAGAGAGGCTGAAACCAGCTGACAGAGCTATGTGCTTCCTCTGGAGTATTTTCTGGGCCTCTTGAGACTAGAAATAAGGTGGCAAAATAATGAAGTTACGTCTAAAAGACAGGTACCAAAGAACCCAAAGTAAGTGGATGTCCCCAGGGTTCAAATAGACTTCTTAGAGGGGGAGCGGATGAGGAAGAGGCTGAGTACCCCAGCAGGGTTTCACCAGCTCCCAGGCAGTTTCCAGCCCTGTCTGCAGCAACAGACTCAGTATCAGCTCCAGAAGCTTTGGCTCAGAGCTGGAAAAACCCGAGGGCTGGGAAAACAATGCAATCTGGCAGCTCAGGAAAATGGAGGCAGTGACGCACAATGGGCAGAGCACCCACCAAGCGAAAGGAATGGGACCTAAGCTCTTTAGAGCATCTACAAGGGATTGTGCTATGGGGGAGATTTTGCTGCTCTAACAGTTGAAAACAATTTGTTTACACCCTGGGGCTTCCAAAATTACAATGTCTGATGATCTGAGTTCTCTTACTAATTCTTTGATTGACTTTGAGTAAGTCTCAAACCCTCTTTAGGCCTCAGGTACCCCATTTGTGCCAGGAGGGGTGGATCACCAGGGACCCCATAAGACCAGTAGTCATGGGCCTGTTGGAAGGAAACCTTTGCCACAGAGTGGCTCTTCTAAGACCAGTGGAGGAGTGACAAGAGTGGAGTCTCCAGCAAACCAGGGCCACGCTGGTGATGTTACAGGGAAAAAGGGGCTTGGCACCATAAGCCCTTCTCTCAGCTAGTGAGCTGATGCCACCAGAGGCCCCAACAGTCGTCCTTCTGCCTGGTCACAGGGCCTGGAGCGATGCCTTTGAGATGCATGCATGCATGCTAAGTTGCTTCAGTCATGTCTCTTTGTGACACTATGGACTGTAGCCCACCAGGCTCCTCTGTCCATGGGATTCTCTGGGCAAGAATATTGGAGTGGGTTGCCATGCCCTCCTCCAGGAGATCTTCGCAACCCAGAGACTGAACCCATGTCTCTTATGTCACCTGCATTGGCAGGCAGGTTCTTTATCACTAGTGTCACCTGGGAAGCCCACCTTTGAGATAAAGAGAGGTCATTGTCTGGCCAGGGTGGTAGGCAGGTGCCACACCTTACTTTGCATTCACAAAGGGCTTCTTAAAGGAAGGGGTATGGTGTTGGGTGTGTGTGAGGTATCCTGCATGCAACCCAGCCCAGATACTCAAGGGCACATGTGCTTGGAGTTTGCTTAGTGCAAGCAGAAGTTTCCTTCCCAAATTGGGGCTCTGGCCAGGGTGGCCCTGAGCCTGGGCTCACGCACGCAGCGTCTGCTGCCAATGCTTCCAGCAAATGGAGGGCCCTCTCCTCTGCTCCTTGTGGGACTCAGGCAAATAACGCCTCTTAGCTTCCGTGTTATTTACACTCTTAATTCTCCCAGTATGAAGAGGAGGAGGGATCAGTGGTAAGAAAGCTGTTGGTGAAGCTGCAGTGTGTTTAGTCTGGGTGTCGTAGAAAATGGGGCTTCCCCTGTGGCCCTGCCACGTGATTTCCTTCCCTGAAGTGTAGCAGCACTCCTGATTAAGCACAAGCATGCGAATATCTCTACATGTGGATATTTATTTCTACAGAGCGCAGTTCAGACATCACGAGGACAGCAATCAATGCATTTCTAGCTCCTAGCACAGTGCCTGGCACAGGGTAGGCCCTCAAAAATTATTGTAGAATAATGAGTGAAGGAATGGATGGATGGATGGACAAAGCAACAAATTAATGAACAGACAACTCTTCAGGCTCGACAACCTTGGCTATTAATGGGGACTTCAGAAGAATGAGTGTGGCTCCTGTGGTTCAAAAGCATTAATAGGTCTTTGGGAATATTCCTGGAAATTCGGGAAGCAGCCCTTCCACTCACAGCAAGTGCCACTGGCTCAGGGTGGGTGCTGTTGCTTGGCATCACCAGCCTTTTGTGCGTCTAGAATCAACAGTCAGCCCAAGCTAATTTCACGCCTTCCATTGCAAGCAGCCCAATCTCACCTCTGCCACCACACACATCATTTACATCTTTGCCTCTGCATTCTCCTGTCTCCCCTGAGTCACAGCCCACTTGGAATGCTCTCCTGTCTTCACCACTTACCCAGTATCTAAGGCCTGCATCACGACTTGCATCCTCCAGCAGCCTGTCCTGTCGACCTAGGTGACACACGTCTTCTCCCACTTAATGACCATATAACATTCTCTCATTGTCTGTTCCATAGAGCTTGACACCTGAAACTCAACTTCAGCCTTTGTCACACTGCAGCACTAAGTGCTACAGCTGATTTCTTCACTTATTCAAGAAATAGGTATTGAGTTCCTACTCTGTGCCTGGCACTGTTCCTGAGCTATACAGTCTACCAGATCACTCCCAGGCTCCCCCAGCCCCCCAAATCCATCCTGATGCTTACACATAGTCAGTTTGCATCCCAGCTCTACCACTTAGTGGCAACGTGTCTTTAGGCAAGTTCCAAGACAGTTTAAAGGCTGAGTTTTATCAGCCATGACAGGGAGCTGAGAGGGCGAATTCGTGGAACTGGAACCAGCGGGCACCAGAGCACCTTTGCAAACCAGCCCAGAAAGCCACACATTTCCTTCCTTCCTTTGCTTCTCCTTCTGGCACTTGGTGTCGATTCCAATATTGAGTATCATTTTTAAATGGCTTTCCCAGCTAGCCAACTTCTTGAGGATGATCATAAATGGGTAAATTATTTGCAATCACTTCTTGAGGCAAATGCACCTTCTGGAAATTAATTACATTTTTAACAACACAGTTAGCCTGCTTTTGGCCTACCTGGAAATTATTGTGTGGATTGAGAGTACCATTGAGTGTTTAAAATGTAGTACTGTAGTCCAGGAAACATTTGTCAACATTATATAATAATCTATGATCAAAACACTAAAACTTGTCAACTCTTGGAGTCAGTTGCATTCTCACTCAACAACAACTGAAACTCATTTAGAAGCAAATCAAAGTCCAGAGGATGAGATTCAATTAAAATTAATTTAAAGTATGGAAAAAAAGTGATTCACAACGATATAAATCAGCACATTGTTATTGGCCATTTTATCTTATCCTATAAGGGACTCTCTAAAAACAACCAAGAAAGATTACTGAGTGAAGGACAAATTGTGTGCAAATAACACGACTCTGTCCACACATATCTTGGGAAAAGATTTGAAAGGGGTTAAGATGCCCTTTTCCTTCTAGACCCTCATCCAGCCATTTCTACCACTGCTCCTTGCCTGGACTGAGGCATAGCAGGAATCCAATTAAAAATCTTTCTAGTTTTTTTTTTTCCTACAGTTTTTGAGTATGCATGCAATTTCACTGATAGCAGGATCTCAGCAGAGAAATTAACTTCAATAATCTATGGATTACAAGACATATCAAACCTTCAAAGCAACCCGATGTTAGATCTATTCTCAGAAGGGTTTAAATGACTTTAATAGTTAACAACAAATGATAGAACGCATTTTTCCAACTAAATCAAGATCGGTTGGCATTACTCTCCCATTCTCCAAGTCTCTTAATTATGGCAAGCACATCTTCCGCCACTCGTTGAGAAGCCCTTGAGGTCCTTGCCCCCAAGTTGCACCTGGCGTTTACCTCAGGGTGTGGCAGGCATGGCAGGCTCAAGGCTCTAGATAAGACAGCCCGGCCAGCCTTCCCCAACCTGTGGTCACTCACAGCCTTTATGGTCAGTTGAGCTATTATTGATCCTCAGCCTCATAGCCTGGAGAGTTCGCTCCCTGAATGAGTTACCAGGTCGTGTTTCCTATGGTGGCATCCTGGAAGGGCACCCCAGCTGCCAGGGGGGTGACTGTGGGTGTGGCATCTGCAGGGTGGGGCTCCCTTTAGGCGAGAGAGGGCAGGAGCCTAGAGCCTCACGAGCTGCAAACCCTTTCTGACCTGCTTAGTCCCCATTCAGCTTGAAGCCTGCAACAGTGCTAACTCTGTAGCCAGCTCACAGGGTTGAGTGAAGCTGCTTCAGTACATTAAAAAAGTACTTTGGTTTTGAGTTCCCTGAGTCATACAGCAAATTTCCATTGGCTATCTATTTTACATTTGTTAGTGTACATGAGTCCATGATACTCTCTCCGTTCATCCCACCCTCTCCTTCCTCTCCGCTGCCCTTGTCCATAAGTCTGTTTCTATGTCTGCGTCTCCACTGCTGCCCTGCAGATAGAGTGGGAAAGGGTGGGAGGTGGGAGGGAGACTCAAGAGGGAGGGGATATATGTACACCTATGGCTGATTCATGTTGATGTATGATAGGAATCAAACCAATAGTGTAACGCAATCATCAATCAATTAAAAATAAATAAAGATTATATAAAGAAAGGTACTTATGTTTGCTGAGTTACTGCACTTGATTGGTCCACGCATGGCGTTGCCACCTGTGGCACTCCGCTTCCTCCTATGAGAATCCCACTAGATCTCATAGGCCCCAGCTGCAAAGCGCATTCAATCTTCATCCGGTAGCAACACATGGCTTCCCAGGGAGCTCCCTCGGGCAGCAGCTGTGCCTTGAATCGCAGATGCACCTGCCAGGCTGGAGGTCAAATTGAGGGCCTATCTTTACCAGCTCAGGAGGCCATCTGGGGCCATTCTGGCGGACGTCACCCTCACAGAAGAGGCACAGCCATCCGGAGCCTGACCCTGGTGTCTCCGCAGCAGTGACAGGCCAGGCCCAACCCTGAGCCCGTAACACTGATGTGGTCCTGCCTGCATCTATAGCAGATGAGTGTCCTGGCCACAGTGGTCAGCAGTAGGACCGAGGTGGTCCCGGTGTAGTCCCAGATGCCCCATTTGGGGAGAAGACTGACAAACTGGAGGTCGGGCAAAGGAGAGGAGCCATGTGCAACGTGTCCCATGTGGGCATATGCCACTCACTGAAGACTCGGTAATCGTCTCAGATGAACCACAGCCTACAGAAATGTCATGGGAGATGAATTCCCTTTTCAGTTTTCTCTGACCTTTCTGATTCAAACCAAGAAGAAAATATGGCTTTGGTGCTGTTCTGTCTTTAATGTCTCCCCAGCATTTGCTGATTACAGTTTTTAACCCAGAGACAGAAGGTCTTAGTTGCAGAGCCCTTCGGAGCAATTGATTCTAGCTGGAACTGAGTAATGTGCTCCTGTTTTCATTGTTTCATTAGTGTGACTTCCCTAATTACGTCAAGTAGTCCTGGCTTTCCATTTACGGTTCTGATAGAACGCTTCCTTTCAGAATAAATGTAAAGCATGAAAAGAGCTCGGTTTTTAAAGTAAGGCAATGCTAGTACAGGTGATAGGAGATAGTCCAGAGGCATCACGAAGATAAGTGCAGTTTGGGCGCTGTGATGGGAGGCGCGGCTGTAGGAACAGGGCTTTTCAGGAAGCCTCTGAGGTGCTGGCTTGGTGATGGGGGTGGGGTTGTCTTGGGATGTGCTGAAGTCCCCAGGAGACCTCAGAACAGAGCCCGGTGGGAAACTGGAGGATACCACGTATAGTCCAGAATAGGAAGGGACTTCCTAGTGCCTAGCAGCTTCCCACCTGGGAGCGTGCGTCACTGCTGCCATGTGGAAGGCTGTTTGCTGTGACCACACAGCCTGGAGGGAGGGCTCAACCCCGCCCAGGACTCTCCTGAGCCTGGGGTTCTGTGCCGTGGACCTTTGTTGCTCTTGTAGAACACGGGGGCAGTGATGCTGACTCCTCCTGCGGGAGATGACAGATCAACGCCTCCACTAAACAAGTCGCTCAAGCAGTGAGACGTGTCTAAGACTTCCTTGTGAACTTGAGGGGGTCTGACCACAACTCTTGTTTTGCTTTGACAGTCATTGCTGTTGGGAGAACTAGTTCTGATATCAATGTATCACCTTCGAGGGACTGTCCCCAGGCCGTGGATGTCTGCTTATTTAGTGCTAGTCCTTCGTTTGCCGTGGTCTCAGGAGGGACAGGTAGGGGTGGGGTGGGGAAGTGAGACAAGGAGGGGAAGGCAATAAAAAGGGTACATCTCCAGCCAGTGACTATGGTGGCTGACTCGAGTTCCACGCTCCGAGAATGGGCCTCGGAGTTTTCCCAGTGGAAGAAACAGGAAGCAGGGGCACCTACTGCCTGACTCTCCCCTCCCCGTTGGCTGGGGGTTTCTTCTAGGGGAATGAAACCCCTGGCACTTCCAGCCAGTGCTGCATGTGGGCTGTGCATGTTTCCATGTCCTGAAAAATGCCTTCTGACAGCAAATTTCGTGTGTCCCTCCCAGCAGCCTTTGGTGGCAGAGGTGTGCGTGGACGGGGGGTCTGGGTAGGGTGCTGTCAGCAGCTGCCACAAAGGATCTTCATTTAAGAGAGTGAAAAGTTGACTCTTTTAGAGCCAGCCCTGTGGATCCCTGCAGGTGACCCACTTTTGCTGACTCTTCTCCCCGCCTGCCTGGGTCAGTGCTGACATGGGCCATGCCCGTGCCCTGCACCTTGCTCACGGGCCCTTTGATCTGCCATCCTCAGTGGGTGCTGGAGGGTTGTCGTCCTCTTCCTGGTGGCTCCTGGTCAGGGAGAGCCTGACAGTGTCCTCATAGTCAACCTGTTCCTCTGAGGTCTTCTTCCCAGGACTCTCGGTCCTTGGTGTTTTGGAAAAGAGAATGGGTGACATGCTGGAGAAGGAAATGGCAACGCACTCCAGTGTTCTTGCCTGGAGAATCCCAGGGGCGGGGGAGCCTGGTGGGCTGCTGTCTATGGGTCGCACAGAGTCGGACACGACTGAAGCGACTTAGCAGCAGCATGGGCGACATGCAGATCTTTCTGTTGCTCCAATTGCCTTTCAGGATGGCTCTTTTGGCCTTGAAAACCTTGGCTCTGATTTGGTTTGGGGAAGGCAAGGCCTCCCACTTTTGCTTTTCTTTATCGTCTCTATGAAAAGGGTTCCACGGTGGATTTTAAACTTTTCCCGCCGAGTCCATGCTGTCAGCTTGCACCACAGCCTACAGTCCACTTGCAGAGCTGGTATGAGCACCCCTCTTTCTACCAGATGTTGCAAGCCCAGGTAGAGTGGAAACACGGCCCAGGGGATGGGCCGAGGCGTCACTGTACCAGCTCCCTCCAGAGCCCCTTTATTCTCTAGGGCCAGTTTCCCCAGCGGCAGAGTGAGTGGCGTGGACTTGAGTGTCTCAGAGGACCCTTCCATGTCTAGTGTTTGTTTTCTGTAGTTCTTACTAAGCCAGCACTTACTAACAAAGCCTCTTTGATGGCCAGCTGCTTGAAGGAAGGCTGGCCATTGGGAAGAAAAGATGAAAACTGTCCCAGGTAGCAGGGAACTGGCAGGAGTATGGAAAAGACCCAGGGCTTCTAGTGTGCCCTAAGTGCCCCCAGCCCTGGGCAGGCCCCAGCTGTGCACAGATGGAAGAGCCCAGCCCAGCTGGTCCTGCTTCCCAGACAGTGGGATCAGAGCTGACAGACAACTGATAATTCACGGGAGAAAGGCAAAGAAAAGTGCCCCCGCCCATTCGGAGGCAGAGATCTCAGACCAGAGGCAGATAAGAAAGGGCCATTCCCCTTATCAAAGCAGTGTTCTGGTTTGAGATGTCAGGGTGCAGGTATCTGGGGTGTCCTTAATGCTCATGCTCCACGGAATTGCCATGTCCTTCTCTTCCACACACCCCTCTCAGCCATGCCGTTTCAACTGTCCCATACAGACCCTCCCCTCCAAGTCATGGCCGGCTTTGAAAGGTCACTGGAACAACTTCGGAAGGGATAATAATAGGCTGTTCCGGGCTTTCCATCACAAAGGGTAATTTTATTAAAAATATAAGAGAAACAAATCCCTCGGAGAGGGCTACTGCCCTTCAAAATTTGTTTTCAACATTCACAAGGTGGCCTTGGAAAACTTTCCCAGCGTGGTTTGGAAAGCTTGGTACTTGCTGAGCAGGTAAGGTGCCGTGCGTTTTCCTGCACTTTGGAAATCATTTGCATATTTATAAATTTAAGTATTTATTTTCATATTAAAATTAAAGCTCTATTGTCTTGCAACTAACCTACCTTGTTCTGCCACTCCAAAACAAAACCTTCTCTGGTGTGATAACCTTTATTTATAGATGGCAATAAGCATATTTAGCAATATTATTATTCATGACCCTTGCACTAAATATCATAATCAGAATACAGATGTGCAGGGTAATTTCCATGCACAAGTCACTATGCATCAAATTCTTGCAAAGCAAAAATAGCATCCAGTTTAGGATAAATTATCCACTGGTGTTGCATCAAGGTGTCAAGGGGGGACGAAAGATTTCAAGGAGTAGAACTTGGAGAGACTGTTTAAGCCAAGGGGTGCCCACACCTGGGGATTTTCCCATCCCCGCTCTGGTAACTTGTTTGATTACCTCCACTTTTGGGCCCATTTTCAGGATGTGGAATAAAAGTGAGTCAGGCAAACAGGTGTCTGGATACGAAGTGTGTGGCTGAATCAAGGCCTCCCTCGACCCATTCCCCATATCTTGGCATATCTTCTCTACTTTTGTCAGACTAAAGATGCAGATTATTGGATAAGCAGCACACTCAGGCTCAGCTCACTAATTGACTGAACAAGATGCGGTCACACTTTACACACCATTCCATAATGGATTTTCATGTTTGTGAATCCTAACTGGCTGTGGAAATGAAAAGCAAATGTCTCATAATCACAAATATCTTCTGTTTTTTTTTTCTAAACCCAAAGATTAAATCAACTCTACCCCTCATTTGCCACCAAGTTCATGGTTATAGAAGGATGATAAATGATTGGGTGATGGACACATCCGTTGTACTACTGTTTAGCAAATTCTTATAAGTGATTGCTAGATATAACACATTTCTCAGTTAGGTGTTACATGAATAATTGGTATATTAAAGAAAGTGTGAAATAAACAGGTATAAAGCTTGAAATGCGCTTAATTATTTGCTGAGGTTTTTCACATTCATACCACTTAGAAGCCATCATCAGGTTCAGCATCTTCTCCCATATATCTGGAGCAGAACCCTTCATTAAACCTGTTGTAAAAAGATCCTTTCGTGCAAACGTTATCAAGTATTTATAACTACAGCCTTGTGGACCAGAGAGAAGAGGCTGTGTGAAAACCACGTGGCAGAAAACCACTCAGAATCCCTGCATCTGTCAGTGTGAGGGTGGGAACAAGCGGAGGGTTGTCCAAATGGATCAGTAGGGCCTCCCAGCTCCGTTCCCCTTTCTCAGTGCTTGCTGGGCTTCTGTTTCTTGGTGTCGGTCCGGTTCCAGGCCAATCCCAGCTTTACTGGGCTCTCCCTTGGAGTAGATGCCCTTTCCTTGGAAACTCCAGGGTGCCGGCTGCTGGTCCGTGAGCAGCCAGGAAGAGTGGTCATGAGAACAATCTGTGAGCCATGATGAAAACCCATCTGCTACCCCGTAGCTTAGTCACCCAATATCCCACATCGGGGGCCCAGGACAGGTTCCCCAAACTTCTCTACGGATGGCCCCCTGGGCTCTTGTCCCTGCAGCTGCAGACAGCCCAGCCCCAGCCAGCTTCCCAAAGGTAGCATCTCTCACAAACAATTTCCACTTTCTGAAACGGAGCATTTCCTGAAGAGGTAGGCAGGCAGAGCAAACATGGGTGACTCTCTGGCAAAGCAAAACCCTCCTAGTTTTGGCGAGGCCAGCCTTGGCTCTGACCCCCACTGGCAGGCTTGGGAGCAATGGAGTTTTGCTGTCCTTTGTCTTTCCCTCTGCTTCTCCACCCTCACTTGAAACTCCAAAATTCTGTGAAGGGAGATTAGCTCTCAGTCAAGGGTTAGTCATTTACCCACCTTGCAGTGACCTCCCAGACAGCTTTGAGCCTGAGATCTGGGTCTGCTGGCCTGGCAAATCTTCAGAGCATTTGGAGGGCATGAGATAGCTGGATAGAATAAGCCTTTCAAAGTAGGGCCCTCGAGATTCTGAGAAGACGAAGATGAGAGAAAACTCTAGACTTAAAGATATCAACTGCCCCATGGCCTCATTTTTCAGCTTCTCAGTCTTACAAGCTGTGTCTATGTCAAATGCAGCATCTCCCACGGGGCTACCGTGCACTAAAATTGTCCAACACCAAAGCGCAATCGGTGATCCACAGCCCTTTCTCTCAGTTTCCTCGGACAAGCAAAGAATACAGAGGACTCCACATGGAGGCGAGCTCAGAGGACTGTTTGCCCCAACCTCATCTCTCCTCACAGCTGTGCATGCCCGGCACACAAAGAGTCCCTTTGACGCACTCTCCCAGAATCTGTTTACGCATTTCTGGCAGTCCTGCTTTTTAATGCACCTACGGGTACCCCATGGGGGCATCTGCAGAAAGGCAGGTGTCAGGCCCCATGGCCCATCCCAGCCTGGTCTCCAAGGCTGCCTTCTGGGCCATGACCTGGGCAGACATCTGTGAGCCAAGCTGAGGGCGCTGCCCCTTGTCTTCTCAGTGTTGGCCCGGCTCTCAGGGTAAACGCTGTGGCCTGCCTACTACCTTCCTCCTCAGCTCCCTCCATCACTGGTTGCTGCCTCTTTTGCATAACTGGTAACAAATTGCTTGACTCACTGAGTGACACTGACCATGGCAGATTCAACAGCTCCCTGGAGCAGATCCCCAGATGTCCAGTGAGGCCCCCTGGAGGGATGCTCAGGCAGTCCCTGGTTGAGCCCCTAGTCCCCTTCCTGTGGCAGCAAGCTGACTTGCCTGCTTCCTTCCCTCCCTATTTCTTCTTCCTCTTCTCTCTCTCTCTTCTCTCAAGAGAAACTTGCATTTGATCTAGTGAAAACTAAAGCCAATACCTGAGTCAGCCTGGCCCAGAGGAGCTATCTAGATGGACCTGGGTGTGAATTTGAGGGGTGGACCACCTCCAGTTTTCCCCTGGAAACCTCTCTCCCCTGGCACCCACCCAAAGGAGCCTCATGTGTGTGCTCAGAGTTGTTCGTGGCAGGCGGGTTCCTCCAGGGCCGCGTCTCTGTGTCACATGCTTCCAGCTTGGGTCTTGGATACAGGCAGTACAGTGGACACAGCAGAGAAACAGTTCCCCAAGAGGTGCCAGGGAAGGACAGAGCCAAGTTGTGTTTCAGCCAGCCTGGTCTGAGAAGTTGGGCTTAGTCTGAATTGCAGGCACGACCTCCACTTCCTGACTGCGATCTGACTGCTGGCTTTCCCCCACACAGAAGAGGCACTGGGCACGGCCTCGTAGTGGGCCATTCCTCAGGACCTGGTGACGGTGACGAGAACACCATTTTTGATGGACTGTGTTTGTTCATCCCTCCAACTGCCTTCTCTAAGGCAGTTTTGGTGGATGAAATCTCTCTCAGTTCAGTTCCGTCCCTCAGTCCTGTCCGACTCTTTGCAACCCCATGGACTGCAGCACACCAGGCTTCTCTGTCCATCGCCAACTCCCGGAGGTTACTCAGACTCATGTCCATCGAGTCGGTGATGCCATCCAACCATTTCATCCTCTGTCGTCCCCTTCTCCTCCCGCCTTCAATCTTTCTCAGGATCAGGGTCTTTTCCAGAGTCAGCTCTTCGCATCAGGTGGCCAAAGTATTGGAGTTTCAGCTTCAGCATCAGTCCTTCCGATGAACACCCAGGACTGATCTCCTTTAGGATGGACTGGTTGGATCTCCTTGCTGACCAAGGAACTCTCAAGAGTCTTCTCCAACATCACAGTTCAGAAGCATCAATTCTTTGACACTCAGCTTTCTTTTTTTTTTTTTTTTATTTTTTTTATTTCTAAAAAAGAATTTTATTAAAAAAGCACAAATGCAAAGAAATGAACAGAGGAAAATTTATGCGTCGAACCTGGACTGGTCACTTATGATAATATACATGCTACAATTCCATTCTCTAGTCCAACTCTCACATCCATACGTGACTACTGGAAAAACCATAGCTTTGACTAGATGGACCTTTGTTGGCAAAGTAATGTCTCTGTTTTTCAATATGCTGTCTAGGTTGGTCATAGCTTTTCTTCCAAGGAGCAAGAGTCTTTTAATTTCATGGCTTCCGTCATCATTTGCAGTGATTTTGGAGCCCCCCAAATAAAATCTCTCACCATTTCCACTGTTTCCCCATCTAATTGCCATGAAGTGATGGGACCGGATGCTCTGGCTCTTTCAAAATCCAACTCTGCAGGGTGGCCTTGACTTCTGCGGTTGTGGGGGGTCCTTCCCTAACTGGCTGCTGTCTTTTCCTGGCCACATCTCATGTTACTGGGCAAGAGGAGACCTATATTCTTGGGGGTTCAATATTTCTTTTTTTCCCAATGTTTTTTGAGACAAACATTGAGTGGGAAGGAGGAGGAAGAGAGGACAAAGGAAGCAGAGGGCCCAGGGGATGATGAGACAGGACCCCCTGAGGTGACAGGGGTTTCCAAGGGTCACACATTCAAGGAAGCCCCAGCAACCCCTCACTTTCAGGGTACAGAGCCTCGGGGAAGGTTCATTCTTTACCACAGGCTCACTCCCACCAGGATCGGAGCAAAGACCGTCTACGGGACAAACTATTCTTTCTTCTTCCAGTCTTAATGTGGCTGAGCTATTTTGGGCAACCATTTAAATAAAAGCCAATTTGACTAAAGAGCAAAACATATTCCACCGAATGACGGCAAAAGGGCAGAGCTAGGAAAGGGAAAGGAAAAAAAAATAACAGAGAGGGAGAGGGGGGCAAAAAAAGAAAATGCAAGGCATTCATTTTTCCTTTGTACTTTTTAATAAAAGAAATTCTCTGGCTGCTTAAAGTGACACATTAAAAGATGTATGTATCGTGGCTTTTAAAAACACAATTAGATAACACCTTGTCAAAGACTTACATTCTTTGTTGACAGCCTTGAGCGCAGGCACAATCTTAGCACAGCCAGCGGGGCAGGTGTCTCCCCTGACACGCTGGCAGCCGAGTCAGCCATTTTACAGAAATGTTACTGTTTACCACTTTAATCATCAATCCACATCTAGTCACAACAATAAGTCAGAAGGAGCAGTAAATTATACTTGTTCAGCCCTGATGAGTTTGAACTGTTTTGCTGAAATTAACTGAAGTAATTATCTATTTTTCTAAAGCTGCAAAAAGGAAAAAAAAAAAAATAGAGTAATGTTCCGTGGGGGAAAGAGGCTCTTCAAGTCGTCGGTCTTGCAATATTTAAGGAAACTTTTTTTCTTTTTTTTTGGTCTGATGACCACATAGGTTTGATGAGGCTGTGAGATGAGGCAGATTTCATGTGCTATATTCTCTCTCTCTTTTTTAAGCTTAAAAATAAATCTCCCTCAAAAGAAGACTCTCCCTTCCTGAACTGGTTTCTCCATCCACCTGACTTGGCCTTTTGGATGAGCTCATTATATTTTGGAGCTGTTTCCTCTTGTGATGCAAATCCTCAAGAGCAGAAGATTTCTGCCTTTCTGTGATCTTATGTGAAAGGGGCGGGGACGTTTGCATGGTGACTAGATCCCCTCAGTTTCCTCAGCCAGCCAGTCTGGGCATTTAGTCTTGGGAGACCCCTGTCCCTGGACCAGTCACATGGGTGATGGAGCTCACCAGGGCAAGAGGGCAACCCCCACATCCCCCAACCCAAGGCATGGCTGTCACATCCGGCTGACTTGGTCCTGAGCTGCTGCTCTTTCTGGGGTTTCTTCTCCCTAAGCCCACCACCATGGGATGCGCAGTGCTTTTGTGCACTCCTGTGGTGGGACCAGCACACACTTTGGAAACAGACAGAGGGCGTGATCTTGACCAGCTTGGGTTTCTCCTTCTGGAAAACAGAGCCAACAGCACCAACTTGGCAGGTTTATTTCAAGAGGTACGTGGATTTCTGTGAGATGATACGAGTGAAGGCAACAGTGCAAGGCTTGCCCCCTGGGTGATGCTCAGTAACTCTGAATCTGCCTTGTCTTTGGTTATGTGTGGGAGAGAAGCGTGGGGCAATGGCTCAGAGCACAGGTGCTGGGGTCAAATGCCCGCACCTGACACCCGGCTCCTCTGGGATGTTGGGTGAAGTCTGTTCCATGCTGCCTTGGTTTCTAAATCAGTGATAATAGTTACCCTTGTGAGCTGACTAAAAACCTCATATGTAAAATACACAGTAACGCTCAATAATTAACTATTGCAATTAAAATCATAATTCACTTGTGCATGTAATATGCAGAACAGGTATAGAAACATAGTAGGCAGACCCCATTGATTGAGCTGGTGACATTCCCGCTAGTTTTCTAGTTCAGCTCTAAGATGACTCACCCTTAACAAGGAAGATGTGGGTGCCCAAGGATCCATCCTGGGAGAATCACTACAGGGACCCCTGGGCCGATGCAAACCCCTCCATCCAGAGCCCCTTAAAGACTTTTAAAAAACTCCTGTTAAATCCACACCAAATATACATCCTTGTCTAGATTATTCCAAAACCTAAGGACTCCACTTTCTTCTTAATTTTCTGGGTAATTAAGGCAAAATTAAAGCAAAGCAAATGGTTAGGTATGGGGGAGGGAGAATGAAACGTAATTATCCATTCTACCCAGCCAGACAACTCCCAGCCACAGAGAGACTGTTCACTCTACCATGTTCTGATCTGGGTAAACATGATGATTGCCCAGGGGAATGTTATTTTCTTTGATTCATTGTGATAAACCAGCAAAATTCGAATCTGAAGTTCTAATTTAAAAATACTATATTTTCATATGTATACCTATGGCTAATTCACTTTGCTATATGGCAGAAATCAACACGATATTGTAAAGTAATTATCCTTCAATTAAAAATAAATAAATTTTTAAAAATAAAAATGCTATATTTTCTATTTAAACTTAGGGATGGCAGTGGTTTGTCTTCTTCTTAGTTTACTAGTCAGTTTTCTTGGAAAGAATTTCTTCTGTTCCTTCTTTTTTTCCTTCCAACTTTGCTCATTCATTCTTTTATCTACTTGGTAAACTTTTGCCGATTTACCCTGGCCTGCAGACTATAGCTTAGAAAATGGACCGATCCAACTCTTCACACTTGGGCCATTCGCAGGCCTTCACAGGACAAGTCAGAAACTGTAGATTCTTTGCTAATCGTATGAAAAATGAGAGCTACAAGTAAGGCATTGAGTTTGGACAACAATGGCAGGACAGACGAGGACCTGATGAGGTTCTGTAAGTTTCACAAAGCCTGTTTGTCTTCCTTTTCCCTGGCAACCTTGAGGCATTTTGCCCTATTCATGGGGTGTTTTGTGGACTAATGGGATTTTCATCTTTCAGTTTCCCTGAAAGCTGTTGGGTTCCCTCAGAAATTGAGTGACAAATCCCCACTATGGATTTGATTCTTGGCCTTGTTCTTGTCATGTTTATGATATAACAATTTTTACCAAGTGTCACTGGAGCAAGAGTGACTCTAGGGCTGCATTCTACTCCCAAAGGCTCCAAACTCTTTATTGATCTTAATTTCCACACACTGCAAACCCAAACATGTGTGATCTGAGGCGCTGTCTGAGGCCAGAGCTGAGGGAAAAAGATCAGTGTCCCGTCATTCCTTGAATGGCTTTTGGGGGTTTGGGCGTTCCTTATCCAGCCCCTATTTGTCCTGCTCACATACTAAACACACACAGGTGAAGTACACTGGAGGGAGGTGGAGGGGCCAGCAGGTCACAGGTCAGCAAGTGGAGCCCCCAGTGAGGACACGGCCTGACTGGCAGTCCCAGCAGCCGGAGATGCTGTGTGCCCTGAGTGCTGGAATCTTCTGCTCTGCTCTCCGTTCCAAAGCCCCATTGCTCCTCCGTAGCTAGTAACGACTCAGAAGGCATTGACTTCTCTGAAAAGGCAGGCACCAGACATGTTGAAGTTTTCCTGCCACGCTGAAGGTGGACCTATGAAGAAGAGCTCTTTCATAAAGTGAAATGTTGCTTTATTTGTTGTTCATTGAGCAACTTCTTTCTAAGTTTTTATTTATGGCATTTTCTTGAAGTTGGGTGCAGCTGGTATTTAGACCCTGTTTTCTGGGGAAAGTCTTTGGCTAAAGCCTGAGGGAACAGTTGAGCCAGGAGAGGGGTCATCCCCAGATTTTCCATGTACTTTGGGTGTGGACACTGGCACCCAAAATATAAACTTTGGGGGCGGAAAGATACCAGAGAGCTCATTTGACATAGAGGGAAACTGAGGCCTGGGGAGACAAGGTGATCTACCTCCGATTGTATTCTCTACTCATTCCAACAGGATTTTCTGAGTTTCTCATGGGTACCAGGCATCATTCTAGTTGCTGGGAATCAGGCAGTGAACACACAAATCCATGGAGATTGCATTGGATTTGCATTCTGGAAAGTCACATGCCCGGGGTGTGTGGGCAGGAGATGGATAGTAATGTAATAGAAGTCTCTTCCTCAGACTGTGGGACACGGCTCCCAAGTAAAGGACCAAGTCAAGGTAGTGGAACCACCCAAGGAGAGCTCGAGCCCAGTTTCAGGGACTGAAGGAGCCCCCACCCCCAGTTGAATCCGTATTGGAACATGGGCTTCGCTGTAATGAGAAGTAAACCACACGTGCCATCGGGCCCTCTGTTGGACCCACGGCTCTTGAAAGGAGTTCAGAAAACTTCTTGGCATCAGTAATGCAGCATGTCGTTGTCTGAGTGAGAGTGGACAGCCATGGATGTCAGTACCGGGGACCCAGGAGGCTGTGGTCAAGCTGCGTTGGCGGGAAAGGGTCTGGGGCAGGGGGTTTCTGCTGGAGGAACTTGTTCTCCAAGTTCTGCAGTTTGGCTGTGGGATGCTGAGAGGAGGCAGTGATTTACGAGAGTGGAAAGAGGACGGTAAGAAATTCCACTCTAAAGCTTGCGAGCCAGGGGTGAGAATTTCCTTGGTCCAAAGAAGGAAAATGGAGGGTGTTGAAATATCGTGTCTCTTCGGTCATTGGGAAGTGGAGTACAGTCATCCTCAACTCACCTTGGAGCAATTGACTGAAGCTTCATGCATGCAAAATGCTTGGAAGACTTCAGTCCACCCAAACTTTTATCTGCAGTGGTTATAGGGTTGATGGAGGGTGGGGCCTGCGTGTTCACTTCTGTGATGAGGAGGGGCTAGGAGCCCAGTGGATATTACTAACATGTGCTCAGGGGCTAAGTGTTTATATTCGTTCTCTCTTTCCTTCAAAGATACTGAGTATCTGCTCTAGGCCAGGACCTGTTTAAGTCAGTGGACAGAAAATGGGGAGCAAGCAGATGTCCCTACACTCAAGCAGCCCCATTCTTGGGTGCTATGTGGCATGCTGATACAGAATAAATACAAATCTTCATACTTAGAGCTACAGTTAGAGCCCTCGGGAACCAAATTCCCGTAGCTGCCAAAAGTCATGACTAGGTGGATGTTAACTGTTCTCCCCATGAAAATTAGCCTGTGCATGTTCAGTCATTGATAGCGAAATTCTGGGATCCCATGGTGCCACCAGGCCTATGTACATACCTTCATCTTGCTTGAATTTGGGGACTTGGTCCAAAGGAGCCAGGCTGCTGACTCTGAACAGTCTCTGGGATCCAGGAGCAGGTTGGTGGAGGAGCCCAGGTAGGAATGCCCTAGTCAATATACAGTTCTGAGCAACATGGGGAGGCATTCTCTGTGCAGAGTGTGGCTGCTGTGACCCGAGTCTGGGGAGCAAGCTGCTGCCTGGGTACTCTTGTGAGATTTTAATCCTGCCTTTGAAAAGCTGCTTAAAAATAATACTGCTCAATAAATCTTCACAGTGGACATGACAAGCCAAGCATCCATCCCCTGCCCCGGACCAGCAAGGAGCGGATGGGAGCAGCAGCAGTCAGATGTAGCATTAGGTAACATCGACGGGGTGGCCTGCCAACTGTGCCGAGGCTGGTCTTCTTGCTCTTCACTCTCCCGACATCCCAGCACTGTGCTCTCACACACTCGGGCGTCATCGTGACCACACAGGCGCTTGTGGTGTGGCCACGTTTGATGTCTGCCGAGTGGTCTAGACTAGCAGCTACAGGAGACCATGCTTGTGCCCCTTTGGTCATCCCTGAACCCACAGGGGCCCAACACACGCCTGAGACAGAGGAAAGGCACTCAACAGACATGTGCTGAGAGCAATGGATGGATGGATGGATGGACAAACAGCAGAATTTTGTGACTACAGGAACTGTCAGACCTTCTGGTGCTCAACCTGTCTTCTTCAACTCCACAGGCTCTGTAGAGGGAGCACAGATGGCCTACACTTATCAAGTCATTTTAAATGAACAAATAAAAGCCATGTGCTTACCTATAAAAATACTGTGGATCCTGTTTCTTGAGCAGGTAAAATATCTAGATATTCATTTTATTGCTATCATAATCTTTGATCACTTCGGATACTATTTTGTACATGTTAAATATGTAATTTAAAAATTAATTGGAAAAAGAAAAGGAGATGTCACTAATCTTGTGACATCTACGACAGGAGTAGAGTTTGGTGTATTATTTGGAGACAGTGATTTCATAAGACAGTTTTATACATAGTAAAATCTTTCTTTAAAAAGGCACATGGGACTAGAAGCATCAATTCCACTTCTAGAACTGAAAACGAAGTAATTAAATATGTGCCCAGAGTAAGCTGCAAGGATGCTCAACACACTGCTGGGTACAAATGAGAAGAATGGAAACAGCCCAGAAGTCCAGGGATAGGGGTGTCTTGAATAATTTGTAAAGCACTAAAATGATAAAATACATTTCTGTGGATAAATAAGAAAGGCAGCCAATAATACATTATTAAGTTTCTTAAAAAGTTACAGAAAATATACACAATAAAGTTCACTTTTATAAAGATATGTGCATTTATATATGCATGGGAAAATTTTGAAGTGAATATTCCAAGTCAACCTTAATACTTGAATATTATTTTATATTTTTATAATCCATATATATTAAATTTATAAGAAGTGAAAGTCACTCAGTCGTGCCTGACTCTTTGTGACCCCATGGATAGTCCATGGAATTCTCCAGGCCAGAATACTGGAGTGGGTAGCCTTTCCCTTCTCCAGGGAATCTTCCCAACCCAGGGATCGAACCCAGGTCTCCTGCATTGAAGAGTATTTCTTAATTTGGAAAATATAAAATAAATAATGTAGCTTTAAAAAGAAAGTTGTTGAACTTGACTGAAATGTTTTTGGCAAGAATTCTATCAGCTCCACTGGTTTCTTCTTCCTTATCACAGACACCCATGGGTCACACAATTGCCTTTGATGAGTTAGCATGGGAAAACGAACTAGCTATTATGTAATAGATCAACTTTTTCTTGGTAGATAAAATCTGTCAACAAATTGAGTTTGTGGGGGCTTCAGGAATGAATCAAAGGCAATTTTGTTGATCTAAAAGTAGCAAACTGCTAAGGTGATTAAACCAACACTCAATTTTCATATGAAGAAACTGAGGTTCAAAGAGGGTGAGTGACCGGCCTGAGGTTGCTCAGCAAACCTCAAAAAGCCACAGAAGTTCTGGGGGCAGAGCTAGGAATCCTGACCACCAGCCCTCCATGTGAGAATGGCTTTGCCCAGCAGGGTTTCTGGACAATGGATACCAGCAAGGCGTGTGATGTCCCTGCAGGGACAGCAGCCTCCCAAGGCAGGAGTCCGGCATTCAGAGCAGCTCACTCTGCTGGAGCACTGTGTACTCATCATCTTGTTTAGTCTGGACCATTGCACTGTTGGTTTAAGTCTCTGATGATCTCCATTTTACAGATGAGGAAAGTCACTCTTCTCCAGGTGGCAGTTACACGCCCCAGCTGCTGATGCTGTAGGGAGCGGGTAACAGATGACCGGAGGATGCTTTTGGACATCAGAGTACGATGGGTGGGACAAACTGCTTCCATCACCAGACAGATTCCCCTCCTACTTCTATGGCTGGATCCTCCCCACCTCCAACCTACCCACTCCATTCTCTTTTTTTTCTCTCCGTAAGAGGACCAGAATAAAATGATTTCATACAGACCCTGGTTGCTTCAAGTTTCAGTGGAGTCAAATTGATACTCAGCAGGAAAAAGAGGTGGGATGTTTGAAAAGCCATAAGTTGGGGAAGAGGAACCTAGTCTCCGAGTAGCAAGGCTTCTTTGGGGTCCTGAACTGAGATCATGTACAGGTTGCCAGCAAATTTAAAGAGTGTACGTCACTAGGAAAATGTGCCTACAAGGATGCACACATCTCTCAGGGCCTCTGGAAGGCACACTCTTCTTTTCAAGCACCAAATACTTTCTGCTGTGGCCCCTGGTCTTCGTGGCTGCATGATGTGGGCCCTTGGCTGCCAGGGGCTACCTGGCTTGAGCAGAGGGTTTGCCCTGAAGACATGGGTGGCACTGAGCCCCCAGTCAAGAGGCCACATCTTCCTGCCTCTCCCCATGCCTAGTCTCGGGGTGGGAGACAACTTACCTGGAAGAATTCTGGTCAAGACTATGTGAAGGCAGATGCTTGGTGGAATGAAGACACCATGAGGACACGGGGAGGATTGGACCTGAATGTGAATGGAATTGAAACCTGTGCACAAGGGGGAGGGTGGAGGCAGCTTGGGCTCTGTAGGCCGTCAGTGTGGACTCCTGTTTAGCTGGAACCCTCTCCAGGCTGTGATCCAGTCTGTGATCTTGAGAAAATCAGCCTCTCCACACCTCTTTTTCCTCCGCTATAAAAAGAGGGTTGCGAGATGACCTCATGGGAGAAGTGGCAGGGTAGCAGGAGGGTCCCTGTAAAATGCTGGCTGCTGTGCCAGTTAAGTCGGTGTGCATCACACACTGGGGGTGGCTGTCGGTGAAGGGTCCACAGACAGGTGAGGGGGCATGCTAGAAAGGGCCACTGGCCGGAACAGAAAAGGGAAAGGGAGATGAATGTCAGAGCGGGTGCCTCGGCTAGCTCAGAGTTTCCCCAGGGTGACGCTGGCATATCAGCCCCAGGCCAAGTCATCACCCCACTGTCTGTATAATGCTTAACCTCCCTACCAGGTTTCTCCTTCAGCTGCAAACTGAGTAACTTACATTGAATGAACTTTTTGCTTCCTTGAAGTGCCATGATGGATGGAATGATTTTTTCAAATTTATTTACTGAGGATTCCTGAATTGCAAACACTGCAAAATGCCATTAGATATTTTTCCATACTTTTTTTTTTTGTGACTGGGTAACCTGCTCTCAAACGATTTTTAATATGTATGTGTAATTTGCTTTCTTTTGGAAAGTGCAAAATGAAGATTTTTAATTGATATTTTGTGATGAAGATATTTTTATGATTATTTTTATTGTGAATTTTAATTAAGCTCTCCTTTGTTCATCAAATTTTTCTTTCACATCCCCTTTCTACTTAAATAATTACATTTACAAGTGAAAGTAGCATATGCTATCATAAAAAATTTTCCTAAGCATATGTATATAATATGGTAGATATACATATGTTTTATATTACTGTATTCTTTTACCCTTTTTTATAACTATGATGATACAATAACTATAAAATGCATATTTTCTACAATTTGCTTTTTTTCACTTAAAAAGAATAAGGTAGATGTGGAAGTACTGACTTTAGTCTCAAGTTGTATTGTCACCAGCTGCATAGTATTCTATTCTATTAGTGCAATAATTTATTTAACCAGTCTTGTGCTGATGCCCATTCATACAGGATATTAGGTTGTTGTATGTATCTGTTATTTCAAACAATATCACCCCAAGTAGCTTTTGTGTACTTGCACAATTGTACTCATACGATAAGTTCATAAAAGAGAAGTTAAATTGATTTTTCTAAGTGGATTTGTTAGGAATAATATTTACAAAATCTTAAATGGTATGACTCATATGAAAATGGACTTTTTCATCAAGTGCTAGACCAGAAGAACCTTGAAATCTGACAAAGTTAATTATGGGCAGACAAAATGGATTTCTAGGAAGTGGTTCCCTGGGCCTTGTTTTGCAGGTAAACATTTCCTGGGGAAATGAGAAGGTGAATGCTTGGCTTGGGCATCTGCAGGTGGCAGAGACCCAGGAGGGTTCCATGGGGCGATCTGACGTGTGAGAATGAGAGTCTGCTGGAGAGGAATCAACTCTGGACCTGCAGAAGAGTCAGTCAGGGCTGGACCTGCTGGGACAGTTACAGGACGTCAGCTGTCTACCCAGCTGTAGGCTAAGTGTCTACAAACCGATTTAGAGTAAGTCACACTGAGTAGCGATCCAGCATGCAGTACATAGTCAAGCCAGGTGTGCTTTCTGGCACTAAGGACTCGGTCCTAGCAGCTTGGGAACCCAGAAACTGGATCGCCATAGTTATCCTTGTGGCTTTTTGAGGGGCCTAAACTGCTGGTTTCATGGGGTTCTCAAGGCAAGTATACTGAAGTGGTTTGCCAACCCCATGAACAGTAACAAAGGGCAAAATGATAGGATACTGAATGAGGAATTCCCCAGGTCGGTAGGTGCCCAGTATGCTACTGGAGCTCAGTGGAGAAATAACTATAGAAGGAATAAAGGGATGGAGCAAAAGCAAAACCAATACCCAGTTGTGGATGTGACCAATGATAGAAACAAGGTCCGGTGCTGTAAAGAGCAATATTGCATAGGAACCTGGAATGTTAGGTCCATGAATCAAGGCAAATTGGAAGTGGTCAAACAGGAGATGGCAAGAGTGAACGTCGACATTCTAGGAATCAGTGAATTAAAATGGACTGGAATGGGTGAATTTAACTCGGATGACCATTATATCTACTACTGTGGGCAGGAATCCCTTAGAAGAAATGGAGTAGCCATCATGGTCAACAAAAGAGTCAGAGATGCAGTACTTGGATGCAATCTTAAAAATGACAGGATGATTTCTGTTCGTTTCCAAGGCAAACCATTCAATATTACAGTAATCCAGGCCTATGCCCCAACCAGTAATGCTGAAGAAGCCGAAGTTAATCGGTTCTATGAAGACCTACAAGACCTTTTAGAACTAACACCCAAAAAAGATGTCCTTTTCATTCTAGGGGACTGGAATGCAAAAGTAGGAAGTCAAGAAACACCTGGAGTAACAGGCAAATTTGGCCTTGGAGCACGGAATGAAGCAGGGCAAAGGCTAATAGAGTTTTGTCAAGAGAATGCACTGGTCATAGCAAACACCCTCTTCCAACAACACAAGAGAAGACTCTACACATGGACATCACCAGATGGTCAACACCGAAATCAGATTGATTATATTCTTTGCAACCAAAGATGGAGAAGCTGTATACAGTTAGCAAAAACAAGACCAGGAGCTGACTGTGGCTCAGATCATGAACTCCTTATTGCGAAGTTCAGACTTAAATTGAAGAAAGTAGGGAAAACCACTAGACCATTCAGATATGACCTCAATCAAATCCCTTATGATTATGCAGTGGAAGTGAGAAATAGATTTAAGGGACTAGATCTGATTGATAGAGTGCCTGATGAACTCTGGACGGAGGTTCGTGACATTGTACAGGAGACAGGGACCAAGACCATCCCTATGGAAAAGAAATGCAAAAGAGCGAAATGGCTGTCTGAGGAGGCCTTACAAATAGCTGTAAAAAGAAGGGAGGTGAAAAGCAAAGGAGAAAAGGAAAGATATAAGCATCTGAATGCAGAGTTCCAAAGAGTAGCAAGGAGAGATAAGAAAGCCTTCCTCAGTGATCAATGCAAAGAAATAGAGGAAAACAACAGAATAGGAAAAACAAGAGACCTCTTCAAGAAAATTAGAGATTCCAAGGGAACATTTCATGCAAAGATGGGCTCGATAAAGGACAGAAATGGTATGGACCTAACAGAAGCAGAAGATATTAAGAAGAGGTGGCAGGAATACACAGAAGAACTGTACAAAAAAGATCTTAACGACCAAGATAGTCACGATAATGTGATCACTGACCTAGAGCCAGACATCTTGGAATGTGAAGTCAAGTGGGCCTTAGAAAGCATCACTACGAACAAAGCTAGTGGAGGTGATGGAATTCCAGTTGAGCTATTTCAAGTCTTGAAAGATGATGCTGTGAAAGTGCTGCACTCAATTTGCCAGCAGATTTGGAAAACTCAGCAGTGGCCACAGGACTGGAAGAGGTCAGTCTTCATTCCAATCCCAAAGAAAGGCAATGCCAAAGAATGCTCAAACTACCGCACAATTGCACTCATCTCACACGCTAGTAAAGTATGCTCAAAATTCTCCAAGCCAGGCTTCAGCAGTATGTAAACCATGAACTCCCAGATGTTCAAGCAGGTTTTAGAAAAGGCAGAGGCACCAGAGATCAAATTGCCAACATCCGCTGGATCATGGAGAAAGCAAGAGAGTTTCAGAAAAACATCTATTTCTGCTTCATTGACTATGCCAAAGCCTTTGACTGTGTGGATCACAATAAACTGTGGAAAATTCTGAAAGAGATGGGAATCCCAGACCACCTGACCTGCCTCTTGAGAAACCTGTATGCAGGTCAGGAAGCAACAGTCAGAACTGGACATGGAACAACAGACTGGTTCCAAATAGGAAAAGGTGTACGTCAAGGTTGTATATTGTCACCTTGCTTATTTAACTTACATGCAGAGTACATCATGAGGAACGCTGGGCTGGAAGAAGCACAAGCTGGAATCAAGATTGCTGGGAGAAATATCAATAACCTCAGATATGCAGATGACACCACCCTTACGGCAGAAAGTGAAGAGGAACTCAAAAGCCTCTTGATGAAAGTGAAAGAGGAGAGTGAAAAGGTTGGCTTGAAGCTCAACATTCAGAAAACAAAGATCATGGCATCTGGTCCCATCACTTCATGGGAAATAGATGGAAAAACAGTGGAAACAGTGTCAGACTTTGTTTTTTTGGGCTCCAAAATCACTGCAGATGCTGATTGCAGCCATGAAATTAAAAGACGCTTGCTCCTTGGAAGGAAAGTTATGACCAACCTTGATAGTATATTAAAAAGCAGAGACATTACTTTGCCAACCAAGGTCCGTCTAGTCAAGGCAATGGTTTTTCCCGTGGTCATGTATGGATGTGAGAGTTGGACTGTGAAGAAAACTGATCGCCGAAGAATCGATGCTTTTGAACTGTGGTGTTGGAGAAGACTCTTGAGAGTCCCTTATACTGCAAGGAGATCCAACCAGTCCATTCTAAAGGAGATCAATCCTGGATGTTCATTGGAGGGACTGATGCTAAAGCTGAAACTGCAATACTTTGGCCACCTCATGCGACGAGTTGACTCACTGGAAAAGACTCTGATGCTGGGAAAGGTTGGGGGCGGGAGGAGAAGGGGACGACAGAGAATGAGATGGCTGGATGGCATCACCGACTCTGTGGACATGAGTTTGAGTGTACTCCGGGAGTTGGTGATGGACAGGGAGGCCTGGCGTGCTGTGATTCATGGGGTCGCGGAGAGTCGGACACGACTGATCGACTGAACTGAACTGAACTGAACTGAAACTGCTGGTTTGGCTGAGCTTCTGTTGTGGAAAGGCTCCTGTGATGCTCTCTAAAGAAGATGCAGGTCCTTCATTCCCCTGACATCATGGCCTGTTTCCTTGATGCTTAAGTGATACTGACCAGGATTCTTGGCCTTCCCTGATCAACAGAAATTGATAAGAGGCCAGGCAAAAATTCAGGTTAGGCTTTATTGGGGCCCCTGCTGTACAGGAGAAAGCAAAAACTAGTAACAGGTTCCCTTGCTCACTCCCCCTGTTTGAAATTACAGAGTGGGTGGGGTATGAACTGGTTTTATACGGGGTGAAGGTAAGAATGTGTCCCGAGGTTGGGCCAGAGGGGTGGCTTAGGTGTTTGCCCACCCCTTTGGTGGTGTTGTGTGTAGGAGGCATGCTTAGTACCCTATTTTTGCTCCCCGCTATTCAAAAGTGGCAGCTGAGCTTCTGGTCTTTTTGTATCTCATTGACCATAATTTGCCCCAACTGCACATGCACTGTTATTTTTAGTCCCTTATGGTTTATTTGTGTTTTGTTGCTCCAGGAGACATTCATGCAGGTGCAAGCACTGCAGCAAAGGGTCCCAGCTCGCAGTCCCAGTCTGTCTCATAAGGAATGCGCATCAGTCAGAATGTGGCCTTGGAGCTGCGAATAGAGAATAACACTGTCGTGTGGCCACAGCGTTAGTGGAGGTGTGTGGACTCTCCTCTCAAAGCCAGGAGACAGCCCTCGAAGTAGAAAGGGTCAGGTGATAAAAATGCTCTGTCCACTTCTGGCTTCCTCTGGTTTTGCTCACTGCATCCGGGTGGCTGCTTGCTGGGTTTGGTGGACAGGACATGGCAACCAAGGAAGTGACTGCTTCTGGACCATAAGAGTGCAATTGCATTTTTCACTTTTATCTTCCATTGCTCCCCTCCTCATATGCTGTAAACCCCTGCTCCATCCTAGCTCTAAGAAAAGAATTAAGGCAACTTAAAAAATTAAAACAAAACCTTTGCCCTCCAAGAGATGGGCTACCAATAAGGAACTGAGACTTCTAGCAGTCACTGTAAAAATGGAAATATGATCAAGTATATGAGTCACCAAGACCCAACAAAATTTATCTTGTCTTCTTCCTATATGATTTCTAATTACTTCTTTTGAGCTGGTATATGAGGACCTTCAAATGTATTTTTGTTGTCTAAGGTCTACTACTGTTCCTTACGAACTGTGTGACTAGGTCTTAACATTTTTGAATCTCAGTTTTCACAGCTGTCAAAGAGTGTGACAATTCCTGCCAAACCTCTCGGACAGAGTTGTTGTGAGTACGCATTGAAAGCCAGTCAAAGAAAGTATTTTCTTAATTATAAAACTTTTGAAAATGATTGACAGGTTCACGGTCATGGCCTGAGATGAGGCTTGTGTTTTTAGGTTGGCCAACAGCCATGATAACAGTAGGACTGGTTTTGCTCACAGCCAAGTAATTCAAAGGCCTCAAGGTGCCCAATCATTCATTCATTTTCTCGTTCATTCATTCATCCCCCTTTTCATGCCGTAGATATTTATTGAATCCCTTCTATGGCTAGGCATTGTGGATAGAAAGATGCAAGATAGGGTACACTCCCAGCCCCTTCAGAGGCTTCTTTCTAAGTGGGGAGACAAACAAATAGAGCGGACATAACACATTTTCTCCTTGTTTAAATAAAATGAAAAAATTATGTTTCTGATTTATGTAGATCTAAAAAAAAAAATGGACCTAAATTATTTTGGGGGACAGGCAACCATATTTATTCCCACCTGGCAGGGACGTTTCAAAGAACTGGCAAGACTGGTCCTCCTTCACTCCTGGGGCTGGGCTGGTCCCCTCCCTCAAGGAACCCCCCAGTGGCCTGCTGGGCCACCCAGCATTGTGCGGCTCTCCCCATCAGGGGCTGGGGAAGCGGAGGGGTCTATAGATGACGGCTCGGCCACCACATGCGGTCACCTCTCAGCTGACCCGGAGGATGAAGTATTTCAGTGTAGTTTCTCTCTGAATGGGGAGCAGAGTGGAAGCTTAGTTGTTGAAACAGAAGGGAACAGAGCTTCATGAAGCTTTAAAGACAAACTCAGTTTTGGGACCTATATCTCTTAGGACACCTTTTCTCCAGGGGCCATGTGTATAGTTTGCCTCTTTGAGGGCTGGAGGCTTCTTTGGCAACCAGTGGAAGTTCTGTCATTGCTGCAGAGGATGGAGAGGCTAGAGAGGACTCACCTGCTCAAGGTCACGGCCAGAGGAAGCTGCCTCCAGCTCTGGGAGGGAATGGCAATGCCCGAATTAATGTATTTGAAATTAATCAAAAATTAGGCTCTACTAAATGTAGCATCATTTCTTGAAAAGTCCCTCTGTTTTATTCTCACTGTATCTGCCAACCCGGAAGACTTGGCAATCATTTATCCATCTACTGTATTTTTATTGGGGGCCTACTGTATGCACTCCATGCTCTGCCTCTCTGCATTTTAAGGCACAGGGCCACTCATGCAAAATAGATCAGTCATTGCTAGGACAGAGCTAGGTGAGAGGGAGGCCAGGGGACCCCTGGAGTCAGTGGGAGCCACTCCAAGCTCTGTTGGGTGGGAAAAGCTCCCTGGCCACTTGCCATTGCAGGGAATCTGACTTCCAAGGTGATGGGAAGCAGCATTAGCTCCTGGAGGCTCCTCTGCTCCCCTTCCACTTACACTCATGCTCCTGCCTCTAAGGCAGGAGCAATGTATACAACCGCAGCAGAAATCTGAAGTGTGGGGAGTGTGGGCTCAGAGGACCTCAAGGCCACTCAGCTTATAAACAGGCATCACAGAGAAGCTGCCCTTGGGCCCCTCTTACCCTTCTTATTATAGTTCATTAGAACCTCTGCTCTGTTCAGTTGACAAAGACAGATAAAAAGGGTCCATTCTAAAATGCAGTCATATAAACCATACACTTACCACATAATCCTTAATTACTTCCATACTTTTATGTATAAAGAGCTTTGACTGCATTTCTGGATACTTAGTAAACTGAATAAATCAGAAATTATTCCTCTGTCTAAATTTGGACAATCTGTGGGGGAAGGGGACAGTTAGCATTAAGGTTGGTGACATGGTGCATATTATTTCTGAATAAATTTTCTTGGAGTCATTGATCCACTGAGTGTCAAATAAAATGTGATACCCACAAAATTCATGTACGACCCTGACATTTTTCCAGTACTTAAAGTAATTGCCCTTCTGTTTAATAACAGTGTTTATAAAATTACTTTCTGATTGGCTAGGTCCATGCCACACTCGTGTCAATAATCTGCTGCAAATATATGCCCGTGGCCTTTGGCCTTGGTTTTCAAAATAATTTTCATCTCTTAAGCGTGAACTGGTGGCAGCCCTGGGAGCTAGGAGTCAAGGCTCCAATATACCAACCTTCTTTTGCTCTTTGGTGCTGGGCATTTTGGGATGTTCATTTCAGATTCCTGGCTTTGCACTCTGGATTGAGGATGGGTCTTGTGTTCTTGGCGATAGCTGGAGCCTCCGAAAGGGATTTGAGATCATGGAATGAGCCTCTCAAGGATTCACTGCTATCAGGAGCATTCCTTTAGCCTTGTACTGGTTTTTATTCCTCAGATTTTACAGCTACAGAAATGGGAAACTGTGAATAGGTGAGTTACTTTCCAAGACTGCTCAAGTGGGAAGGAGATGGTTTCAAAATCTGCCCTATTCTCTAAACCCAACAGGATACTGAGACCCATGGTTATGAGTATTTAGATTTAAGGCCGAAATAGACCCTTGAGGTTACACATCCAACATTTCTATTCTGAAGGGGTTTAGCTGATTTCTGGCCTCTTTGCACCCCACTGAGATCTCTGAGTATGGCATTCTCATCTGAGGCCTCACAAGTTCCAGAATCTTCTATTGTGATTTCATGACTTGTTGACCTGTCAACTATCTTGTATCTTTCATTGTTTGTCCCAATGGGACTTCTAGGAAGAATATTTTAAAATTATCTTAAAACCTTTTTATTTTGAAATAATTTCAGACTTACAAAATTAGTTTTAAAAACGGTACAGGGTTTTCTAAAGGCTAACGTCTTACACTTCCTTAGTTTGATTATCAAAACCAGGAAATTAACCTCCATACAATATTATTAGCTAATCTACAGACCTTATTCAAACCTCTCCGACATCCCACAGATATCCTTTATCTGGGCCAGCATCCAGCCCAAGATCCCACATTGCCGGTAGTTAAAGAACTACAGGCAGGAGATGTGTCTCCTCCAATCTGGGATAGTTCTTTAGTCATGCTTTATTTTTTGTGACCTGAACGCTTCTAAAGAGTACTGACCAGCTATTCTGTAAACATTCCTCAATTTGGTTTTGTCTGCTATTTTGTCATTTTAGACAAGAACGTCAGGGGAGTGATGCTGTATGCCATCAGTCCATCATGGCAGGAGGGCTCCACATATCTGGTGATGTTAACTTCTGATCACAGGGTTAAGATGGTATCTTCTTAGCTTTGGGTTATTATTTTTTTCCTTTGTAATGAAAAAGCATCTTGTGGGGATCCTTTGAGACAAAGCAAATATCCTTTTTATTCCCATACTTTTGTCCACTAATTTTTATATGCATTAGTGAATCTTGCCTATAATAATTATTGCTATGATGTTGTAATTATGATTTTTTTATTTCCCTCCCTTCTCCTACATTTCTTAACTTGGAATTACTTTATAAGGTAAAGCTGTTCCTTCTCTCCCATTGAATTGCTTTTTGTAATATTACTCAATGATACTTATTTTATTCTGTGCATTATAAATCCATTAGTATCATTATTTTTTTGTTCAAATTGTCAGAGCTTTGGCCACAGGGAGCACCTTCAGATTGTATCCTGTGTCCTTTTGATGTGCCTCTATCATTTTTTGAGCACTCAAGAAGGGCCTTTTGTTTGTTTTAGTACATGCACATAAAACTCAAACTATACAAAAGAGTATATCTGTACAAGGAGAAGTGAGTTTACTTCTTACCCCAAACTCTTAGCACAAGCCCACTGATTAACCACCATAAATAACATATATGTTTAAACACATTGTCTACACAAATAAATATGAGTATATGTACACTAATTTTTAAACACAACTTGAAACATACCTTGCTTTGCTCCTTAATCAGTGTAGCATGCATATCTTTCCACATCTCCCATAGTTTTGTTAATGATTTCAGAGAGTTCTTATTTCCTTTGTGGAGATTCACTGTAGTTTACACAAACAGTCCCCTGCTGATGAATAATTGTATACATGCATGTGTATATATGTCTAATATCTAATATTGTTGTTGTTTAGTTGCTAAGTCTTGTCCGATTCTTTGCAATGCCCTGGACTGTAGCTCAACAGGCTCCTCTGTCCTTGGGATTCTCCAGGCAAGAATACTGGAGTGGGTTGCCATTTCCTTCTCCAGGGGATCTTCCCCACCCAGGGACTGAACCAAAGTCTTCTGCATTGGAGGCAGATTCTTTACCACTGAGCCACTAGGGAAGCCCAGTATCTAATATATCTACCTAAAATCTCTATCTAATTTTTGTTTTATAACTGGTCATCTTAGATGACAGAGAGAGAGGAATGAGAGATGCCGTTAAGACAAATTCTAGGAAATATAACTGCTCAAGTCAAAGATGGAAGCTTCGCCCATCTGATAGGTTTCCCATTGTTTTTATTTGCATGTCTTTAATTATGAGTGACATTGAACATCTTTCCATATGTTTATAAGTCATTTATATTTCTTTCTCTGTGAATTGTTTTCTCATATCATTTTCTTATTTTTTTCTATTGAATGATTGATATATTTCTCACTGATTTGCAAGAGCTTATTATATATTAAGGAAATTAGCCCTTTTCTGTCATTTGTGCGATAAATATTTTTCCGTTTGTCATATGCCTTTTGATTTTGTTTATAATTTTTTATCTTACTGAGGTAGGTTTTAGATTTTTTTATACTTCGATTTAGTTGTCATATTATGGCTTCTGTGACTCACTCCTAGATTTTATATTAATCTCTTATGTTATCTTTTATGATTATTTTCTGCCTTTAGATTTTTAATCATCTTGATTTTATTTTGGTATAGGAAGAGAATTAAGGTTCCACTGTTACTTTTTATCCTACCCCTAACCCAGTGGCTATAGCCAGTTAACTAAATAACATTTATTTTTTTTCACTGATTAGAAAGGCACCTTTAGATTTACTAAATTAGCAAATGCATTTACACTCATTTCTGTACACTTTACTCAACTGACCTGTCTGCTATTTCTGCACCTGTTCCAAATTGTATTAACGGCTATATGTATACTTTAATGTAGTATCTGGTAAGTCTTTCTCTCTTTCAGAATTTCAGTATATATTTTCACGTTTGCTTTATGATTTTTAGTCTTAAAATACTCAGGAGAATATTTCTGGAGGTGGAGGGATGAGGAAATACAACAAGCTTATAAATGTATAAGGAGAATTGCTATTGTTGCAGCTTAGCGTCTTATACCCAAGAGCAAACTGGGGCTTTCCATTTGTGTTGCTCAGTCATTGGAAACTATTGTTTGTTTTTATTTACTTGTATAAGACTCTAAAATTTATATTTCAGTTTATTTCTAGGTATTCTCTCTCTCCTCTCACTTCTCTCTTCCTCACATTGCCTTGCACTGTAAATCAAACCTTTTCTTCAATTCTGTTTTACTAATTGGTTATTGTTTGGATTAACAGAAAAGACTGATTTTTGAATATTCATTTTACAACCAGCCATACTGCTGAATTGTCCTATTGTTTCTAATATTTTTTTAGTAGTTTAAGTATTCTTAATGTAGGAATCATATTACCTACAACTGATAATAATCTTCGCTTTTAAAACAAATTTAGAATCTCATATTTCTTTTTGCTTCTCCACTGAAATGACTAATATGTTTGAGAAAAATGCTCATTAATGATGTGCAGGGGAGAGCCTGTTTGTATTGCAGTGTGCATGATTTGAGCATTCCTGCATTAAGCATCTTGTTATATGTATGTTTCAAAAACACACATGATTACTATTTGTTAATTATTTATTTTAAGCAGGGATTTATATTTAAATTTATAAATGCCTCTTATAGATTTGTGGAGATGATAAAATATTTTTCTCTCTTTGAAAATTTGTTAACATAGTGTGTCACATTAATTGATTCCCTAATAGTAAAACACCTTTTAATTTATGGAATCGACCCTATTTGACAGAGGCCTGTTATCCTTTGCAACGCACTACTGCAGAAGTCTACTTTTAAAAACATTTAGGATTTGTTGCATTGCTGTTGAAAAGTATGATTGATTTATGCTTTTCTTGCTTTTTATGTCTCTGTCAGGTTTTGATGTCAATGTTATGACACTTCTGGAAAGGAATTAGGAGCTTTTCCTTCTCTCTTTAAGCCCTTAAACAGTTAACTAGCATTGATATCGTTTTGTTTTTGAGGGCCTGATAGAATTAACCTGTGAGAACATCTGGGCCTTGTGCATTTTTGAGATAGCTCTTGGACAATTCTCTCAGTGTTTTTCCTATGGTAATTGACCTCTTTCTCTTCTGTTGTTAACTCCGGTAATTTCTACTTTCAAAAAAAATATTCATTCTATCTACTTAAAATTATCTGCACAAAATGAAATAATGTATTATTTTCTCTATACTTTAGTATATCTTTTCTCCTGTGGTTATACCCATATTGCTATTTCTAATTTTGTGAATCTCTGCTTTCCTTCTTTTGTCTTTATTAAGACAACTCAGAGTTTTTTAGCCTCAGCATCACTGATACTTTCGTGGGTAATTCTTCACCGTTAGACTGTTCTGGGCCCTATCATATGCCCAGCAGCATTCCTGGCTTCTACCCATGAGGTGCCCAAGCAGCTCCCTAAGAGTGATGACCAAAAAATATCTCTGAATGTTGCAAAATATCACCTAGGGGAAAAAATTTTCCCTAGCTGAGAACCACAGAGATAGCTAGAGATTTATCTATTTTATTGTGTTTTCCCTACAAAGATATATATTCATTAGATGTTTTTCAGTGTCTTCTGTCACTCTAATAATTCTTTTCACTTTAGTAAGATATATTTAGTTCCTCTTTTTCTTCATTGTGAATTGAATGCTTGGCTCACTTACGTCCATGCTTTCTTACTGAATAACCTATTTTTTAAAGGTGATGACTTTCCCCCATTATAGCTTTAACTCTCTTGATAGGCAAAGATTTTTGTTAAACCAGAGATTCTGCAATTTTCAAATTTTATTCTATCTCAAGTAACTTTCATCTTTAAAAGGCTTTCAATGTGCTTTTTTGTGGTTTGGCTGTGTTTTCTATTTTAGGTATTAGTATCTAGATTCATATAGATACTGCATGGACACTGTGATCTATCTCAGATTTTGGTGTTGCATCAACTTTGTGGTCCATTGTTCTGTTCATGTTCTACAGGCATATGGAAAGAGTGTAAATTTTCTGTTTTAAGAGGGTGGATTTGACAGATGTCTATTAGACTTACCGTATCAATTATACTACTTTTATTTTTTTATATCCTTTCTAATTTTTATCTACCTGACTGTGGTGGATTGAGCATGAGTGAAAGCTTTCAGTTACTACTTTGTTTCGGTAACTTTCGCTTTTTAAAAAGATTCTCTGTTGTTGTGGTCCTGTTTTTTGGTTTTTGCTTTCTCAGTATTTGGGAGCACAGTGACCTAACTAGATCTTTGTGTGTCTTCTTCAATTGATCATTATGAAGTGCTTCACTGGTCTCGGTAAATACTTTTACTTTAAACATATGGGCTTCTCAGGTGGCTCAGTGGTAAAGAATCTGCCTGCCAAGCAGGAGACAAAGGAGATGTGGGTTGGAAACATCAGGAAGATCCCCTGGAGAAGAAAATGACAACCCACTCCAGCATCCTTGCCTGGGAAATCCCACGGACACAGGAGGTGGCGGGCTACAGTCCATAGCGTCTCAAAGAGTGGAACATGACTTAGTGACTAAACCATCACCACTTTAAACTTAAATTTACCTGGTAAAATTATCAAAACCCTAATTTCTTTTATAGAATGTGTTCATAGTCTGTCTTTACCGATCACCATAATTTTAATCTTTCTGAGTCACTTTGCCTCAGATGAGTCAAATATGCAGCATGATATTTTGTTTTCCTTTTCTGTAAGTTTGTTTTCTCTTAATTGGTAAGATTAGCCCATTTATACTTATTGATGTAAAAAATATATTTGGTTCTAGTACTAGGATTGTACTTTAACTTTTTCTTCTGACTTCATATTTTGTTTCCTATCTTCTGCTTTATTATCTGAGCTTTGTTTTGTTGCATGTGTGATTGTATATCTTTTTTCACCAATGGTATGGAAAAGTAGTATACTAAATATTGTAATGGTTACTTTTATATAACTTTATACATTAATAGTATTCTCAAACCTTTTGTTGATTTATTATTTTTGTTTTATTTGCTTGTTTACTTGTTATTGTTTTAATATGGAATCTATAGGTTTTTTATTTTATTCTTGAAATCTAAAGTGCATCAGCATTTCCTGACTTGAGTACTATTTTAGCCAAAGATTCCATTCCTTTCTCTGAGGTCTGAAATATATGTCTCTGTGTCATCAGCAGTCTTGATTTAACTAATTCTGCTTCTAATGAGACTTTTATTTCTAAAGAATGGCTTTATTTTATTTTATTCTTTATTTTGGAAAAGTGATTTTATTTTTTTTTCCATCCCCTTCTAAGTCCTTCTCCTGTTTGATCATCTACATTTTGATTCTTTGTATCTCTTCTTTATACTTTGTTTCAAAGTCCTTCTATTTTCATTATTGTGCATGCAAATTGAGCATTATTGCATGTCAAGTTCCAGTACGTTCTTATCCATTCCTGGAGAAATTTCTGTCTTGATATATATTCTTTTATCTTTCTTTTTTTTTTTTTTGGTAGTTATGCTTCTGATGCCTTTTTTTCTGGTGTCAGCATCTGATGAGGTGACTGACTGGAGGAAATAGACTAGGGGAAATTGGGTTGGAAAGAGGCTGAGGCCTTGAGTGCAGAATGAGAAGACTTGGCTGCATCTTGTCAGGTGGGAGTCAAAGATAGGAGCTCAGTGGAGCAGTGAAGAAATGGGAGGACCTCAGTGCACCTCACATTCTGGCTCAGGTAATGCCTCCTGCACTGAACTTCAGCTACTATTTCTTTTCAACCTCTTTCATAATGCTCAGTATTTTCTTTCACTGGAGCAGTTTGTATACTTGCTTCATCCCCAGATTAGATTCAGCTTGTGGAGGGCAGGGACTCCACTTCCCCCATGGTACCAACTGGAAGACCCAGGTCCCCGAAGCAGCTCAATGCATATTCTTCCTTAGGACCAGTGTGCATGGCCTGTAGTCAGTGCTGTTGTCCCTCAGAGAAATCAGAGATAGGCATGGGAGAAGGTGGTCAGGGAAGACTTCCCGCAGGAGATTTGGTGGGGGTCACAAAGGCAGAAAGAGCAAAGCCCAGAGCTCACAAACTCAAATGCATATTCAAAGCTGGATTCCATTCCACACACTCCCAATATTCTTTTTTTGCTTGATTATTTCATTTTAACATGTTTTACTTTGTAGCATGCACATGAATCCTTTATTTCTCATGTCTATGTACTTTTTCATTTCCTGCCCTTCCCTGCAGTGACACAAGCTCCCTGGGGAAGAAATTTTTGTTTGCTTTGCTAGCTGATATCTCTGATATTTAGAGCAGTGCCTGGCACATAGTAGGTGGAATTCTTGCCTGGAAAATTCTGTGGACAGAGGAGCCTAGTGGGCCACAGTCCATGGGGTCACAAAGGGTTGGACATGACTGAGCAACAGAGCAGTCTTGCTAGCTGATAGCTCTGATATCTAGAGCAATGCCTGGCACATACTAGGTGCTCAATAAATGCCCAGAGGTGCCAGGCAAGTGGCATAAATGACTGACCGGGGCTCAACATTTGCACATATACCTATAGGGATGGATAGTCTTCAGTTTCACAAAGAAGAGTCCTTTGTTGTATCTTACCTAAAGCATGCTGCTTTACCTGTAAATTTTCTTCTTTTTTTAATCCTTTTTTTTTTAAAGGAACAGTACAAGTAAACAGAAGTGTTTCTTTACTATAGTAAAAAGAACACTCCAAATGTAAGGATAAATGCTGGCTGACACTCAGTCTCAATGACAAGTCACAATAGGGAGTGGTGGGCCCTGTGGAGAACTGGAGCGCGTAGGTCCTGTTTAAAGGGGCAGACTCCACTCTACTCCCAGACATCAGGATCTTGTGAAACTTTATTATTGCTAAGTATTATTAACCCCTCGAAACAGAACGCTATGTGGGTCCAAACCAGAGAGACTGCACTGGGTACCGGAAGGGCCAGTGGAGCTGCTTGGCTGCAACTCCTGCAACTCCATCCAGCGGGTGGAAGGCTTGCAGGTGCCAGGTGAGCCTCGGCTTTTCCTCCCCACTCTGAGACTGCTTCTTCCCTGTGCCACCGTGCAGAGTCTGAATGTCACCCACACGAAGAGCTGTGGTGGCTCTAGAGTCATCGTGGTGAGCTGTCTGAAGGGGTGTCAACTCATTGGACAGGGTATAATTTCAGTCAATGTGTTCTTGTCTTATTTTAGTTCAACATCATTTCCCAGTTGCAAACCTTTTGAATGACACACGAAATGCAAAACAACATTAAAGGTCCTCCCTGAGGCAGATCTGTGTCCACGTAGAACTTTAATTATTCTTTTTGAATCCTCATCATAATATGCTACCCCAATTCTGGCAAAAAAAAAAAAAAACGTAAAAAGTCTGATGGGAAAGATTTGTGTTACCTGTAGCAGGATTTTACTTTTTATAATAGTCTTTATATTTTTAGAAACAGTGAACAAAAGGAAGGACCTTTCTAATCAAGAGTATTCTTTAGATACAGAGCATCAGACAATATTTGTGATAAATAGAAAATAACTGCTCTTATAGTTTTCGGCGGTGACATTTAGAATATCACATTTGTCTTTCGAAAGTATTTTTAGTTAAGGTTTGAAGAACAGCATCTAACATACTTGTTGGGTAGAGGAGGGAGAGGAAGATCAGTTTAGGAGGTTTTAAGATACTAGATTAAAAAGCAAAATTTTTGCCAAGAGTGAAGCAGTTAGATTTGGATAGATTATTTCCTGTATAGATCATTACAGATGATTTGAAGACCTTTGGGGGGGAATTGACTAGTCCTGTCATCCCAGAGTTTTAGGAAGGGGCTGCTGGGGATGAGGCTCAGCTTCTTCTTATGAGTGGGATGAGTTTCTTGTTCCTCATGGGGTGGGGCTCCCAGAGGCCAAAATCAAGTATCCTTTTCCATCTCCAGACTCATCAAACGGTCCATATGAGATGAAATCTGAGCCCAAGAGAGCTCCATTTTCTTTGAAAGCTATCCAGGGCAGCCTCTAAGCGCCAGACCTAAAAACAATATCTTTATAACCGTCAGCCATAATTCAGCATGATAATGTAACTATGTTTTTGTTTTAAACCTGACAGCATGTAAAGTTATGACAGACATAAAGCTGGGGTGGAGAGCGGCCGGGAGAAGGAGTTGAGGCGCCAAGCCTGCGCAGACAGTTGGGGGCTCGGGTCAGGACCCTCAGAGCATCACTGAACACCACCTGTGCTCCCAGTCTTCCTCTTGGGGGGCTTCTCCTCGGTTGATTTGTGTTTTAAACTAAAGCACTTTGTTCGAAATGGTCCCCTAGATGGTTTGCGGTGCCCTTCAATTCATATCCACGCTCCTCAAACAGAAGATTGTAAATAAGTTTCTGGCTTCTGCATTTAAATGGAAACCTTTAGTAACCAAAACTAGCTCACCATGAACTTCCCGGCTTGAAACGTCCATTTCTCCTGCTGATGCAAGCGAGAGAGTTAGTTATTTCCATTGGCTTTCAACTGACCCTTTGGAAGACGGGAAGAATAGATTCCCTGTTATTTATTTGGGTGTTTTTGGCAATTTGCTGTATATAAAAGCTGTAAGTACAGCAGCAGCTGTACTTTCCCAAAGAAGGGGCTAATAATGCAGATTTAAATGGTGTTTAGCAGGAGCAAAATCTCAGAGACATCAGCAAAGTTCACCTTAATTCCGATTCTATGAACCAACAGTGTTTAGGAGAGTTCAATTTTCCCTTCGATTGCTTGGGCAGCCTAATTCACAAAGCTCCATCATTTCCCCCTTGGGGCCACGCCTGGCTTGGGGCCAAGAGCAGGCAGGACCTCCTGCCCACTGGTGAGCCAGAAGCACCCGCTCTGTGTCAGTCGCTAGAAAACTTAAGATCTGGTGCTTTGCTGGAGAAATAGAATAGACAGCTTCACTTTCACACCTCTTAAAAATCTTTTTAAAAATAGTCCCTCTAGCAGGAGGGTTTTTTTGGGATGCCGTGCTTTACACCTCTGTATTTGCAGACTGTTTGGGGAGAATTTTTATATTTGTTGTTCCACTGGCCACATTGCCAGGGTTGGAGGCCTGGCTGTCGATGTCACTGGGTGGGCGAGGAGCATGCCTGTTTCACGGGATGCCTGGGGTTAACAAACCAGGGTGACATTTTTACAACTCTTTTCTGAGCAATTCTTCAGGGACCTTCAGCTCATCTGATGGCCCTGATGGGCTGGCATTGGCCTTCTGTGATTTCAAGGCCCCAGATGCCTCAGCCTTCCCACAGGCCTCAGGGTGAACACCTAGGAGGCTCCTCCCCATTTGTTCAGCTCTGTCCCTAGCTTTCCCAAGCTGGATCATCTAGGTAAGCTCCCACATTGATCTCCATTCCCATTGTGAATTCTGGTCCTGCCCTGTGGAATCCAGGGCCTTCCTCTGAATCTTGGGGTCCTCCCTACACCTTGCCCAGGAATATGAATCAAAGCCCCAATGATCCTATAGTGTAGGGAGGTTACTTAGCATAAAGAGAGGTGGCTTCCTAGGGACCAGCATTCTTTTTTTTTTAATTGAAGTATAGTTGATTTACAATGTTATGTTAATTCCTGCTGTACAGCAGAGTGATTTACTTATACAAATATATACATTTTTTTCATACCCTCTTTCATTATGGCTAATCACAGGACAGGGAATATAGTTCCCTGTGAGCTACAGTAGGACCCTGTTGTTTATCCACCCTACAGATTGTAGTTTGCGTCCCAGAAATGGCAACCCACTCCACTGTTCTTGCCTGGAGAATCCCAGGGATGGGGGAGTCTGGTGGGCTGCCGTCTATGGGGTCGCACAGAGTCGGACACGACTGAAGCGACAGCAGCAGCAGCGTTCTTACTATCACATGTTCTTATCATTCTAGACTTTGATACGGTCAGCCATACAATGGGCCATCTTTTGAAGGAAACCATAAAGAAGACCAGTGTCTATTGTAAATTGCATTATTACTTCAGATACGTTCAATTTTGAATGTCTGTGAGTCTTAACACTGAGGGAGCACAGCATTATAGGTTTGTTAAGGAACAGAGCTGATGACCCAGCCATCTGGAAAGCAGCCCAGCCCAACAAACCCCCGCATGAGCGCTTGGGATGAGACCAAAGCTCAGGTTGGGCCCAAGGTGAGCATTGGTGACTGGGTACAGGTGAGCTCTGCCCATCATGGGATAAGGGACAGTTGGGACCCTCAGAGTATAACCCTCTGGGCTACACTCTGACCTAGCCTCAGAGTCAGAAACATTATTCACTTGACCAACAGATGCACAAGAACCATTTGATCTAAAAAACACTCACGTGTGTGGATTTTCTGTGCAATGACAGCTTTCCAAATTGGAATTAAGAGGAAAGTTAGTCAATCTGGGCTAGCCCTATTATACATCACAGCCAGGAGAAATTACCATTATAAATAATTAGAAGAGTATTAGTACAAACAGTATTATTATCTTATATACCATACATTTATATTATAACAATTATAATTACAACTATTAGAAGCAACCATTTAGGAAATGCTTTCTTTGTGCAAGGAACTGTGTTGGAAGTTTGATGTTACTTGAATTACCTCAATCATCATAAGAACTGGTCAGTTGGCATGAGTGGGGAAACAGTCTCAGGCAGGTTTAAACATTTGTTCTAGGTCATATAGCTGAGAAGTGGGGGGGAACAAGATTCAAAATTGCCTTCTCCCCAGTGTAGCACATTTAGGGAGCCCCCCAAGTCAACTTAAACTGTAGACAGAAACGTGATAAAGTGCTCTGGACCTGACTTCTTCCTGTGTTCTGATTGTTTCTGCGCCCTGGCAGCGCTGCGAGCCCGTATGCTGCAGACTGGCATGACCTTCTGAGAGTGGGAGCTAGCAGGGAACGGGCTGAGGAGGGTCTCCTGACCTATTAAACTGCCATGTCTTAGGACATTCTTGATTTTTTTTTTTTTTTTAAAGAATGGCAGCTGTGCTAGGAAATTGAAAGGGTGGAAGTGGCTAAAATATTTTTAAATGCTTTTTTCCGCATATAGGCAAGAGGTTATATTGCAAGTTCAATGCTAATTACAGTTATTTACCAAGGGGGAGAAAAAAAAAATCCATGTGAAATAGAAGGAAATTTGGTTCCAGAAAATGCCTGCTTGTTTGTGCCGCCCAGTGCGGCCGGTGTCCGCGGAGGGAGCCAGGCAGGAGACATCGCTGGCTGGCGCACAGGGGGGCTAAATAACTCACAGGTGTCAGACACACAAGAGAATTACGGCTGGCTGACCTATGCGGGGATAAATCCTGCGTCTCTGCTTATGGCCAAGAGATGTGTCTTTAAGTGTCATAAAAATTCAGCATTTTTTCCCTCCTAATACTATTCTATAATTTTGCCAGATTTCTTAAAATAAGATTTTCTGGGGGGTTAGTTATTTATTTTTTTCTTTTCTCTGGTAGAATGTGCTCTTTAGTATCATTTTACATAATTTAATACAATTTGTTCCATCCATTGATTTTCATGGGGATACAAGCTGTTCGTTTGTGAGAAAGCTGGCATGGGCGTGAGTGTTGGCAAGGAGGCCCGTCGAGAAGTCGATCCTGATTTCGAAGTTCTGGGGGGCGTAGGGGCTTCAGCCATTTCGAGGCAGGTTCCGTGGAGTTGGGGCTCCCAGGCCTCTCGCGTCCCCGTCGGAGCTGCAGGGCGGAGGCCGTGGGCTGCCCTGTGGGCTTGGGGGGGACGCGCCCCGGCTGGGCGCCGGGGTGGGGGCGCCCCCGAACGTGCAGCTGACGGAGAAACACAGGTGTTTGTTAATTACTCGCGCGGAAGGGCAGGGAAGGCCGCGCCAGCCCCGCGCCAGCCCGGCGCCCGTCCACCACGGATCTGCAGCCCGAAGCTGCACCTTCGCGGCCTCCTTCTCAGCATCCTTCTTTTGTGAAATCCGACCGTGGATATTTAAAGAATCAGCCAAACTCTTGAAATATGGGCAGGGAAGCAACATAATCAGGGTGGTGCTAATTCGTGGAAGTGTTGGGCCCCCGAGTGTTGGAGGATCAGCTAGTGTCATCCTCGTGGGGGCCCTCGCTGCGCCCCCATGAGACAGGTCCTGGGTGCCCTCGGCCTCTCCCCTACCCAACTCCCTGGAAGCTCTTCTGACCAAATCTGTGCTTCTGGGGATAGATTCCAGGTAAGCGAGGGGCATATGTAGGAAGGTTCCAGGCTGGAGGACAAGAGAACTTGATCCCACTTCACCTCCATTTTGCTGTGTGATCTTGGACAGGTTACTTCACCTCTCTGGGCTCTAGCATCGCCTTCTTCCTTAAAAGCTGCCTTTCAAGCCCTGTGTACCGCATGGAGGGTGTCTGCAACCCTTTGAGCTGTCAGGTTCTGTGAAGCTCTGAGCTGTCCAAGACCTGAGTTGACAACCGGGCTTCTGCTGTGCTCTTCTCGCAGCAGTCCTGCCTGAGACAGGTGGGAGACATGGGAGGAGAGTGGATGGTGTGGGAGTCTTATTGCATACACGTGACCCGCTCTCTGGCCAGGAGGCTGAGATATGCTGCAGGAGGCGCAAATTCCTGTCTTCACTGCTGGTTTTCTGAGTGGCCATCATTAGCTCTACCCCAAACCAGTGTCACCCTGCCTGCCTTGGCTTCCTGCACGGAGGGCCTGGGGACTGTGGCTGTCATGTCACACAGACTGACAGGTCCACAGCCCCCCTTGGGTGGAAGGCTCTCTGCACGAGGGTGCCCCAGACAGTGATGAATCATCTCCTCCCCGCACCCCTGGGGAAGGCTAAGTAGGCCAAATGAAATGATCTGAGCTGGCCGCTGGCCAGGGCAGCAGGGCTAATCCTTGCCTTTGTGGGAGAGCCTGGGGCCCAGGGGGTCTGCCACCAGTCACAGCCGCCTGTTACGGCGCTGGCCCAGCAGCTCTGCCACCACCCCAGGGGCCTCCGAGGCCTCCTGCTCACCCCAGTGCTGTTCCCTGCCCCCATTCCTGCACTCCTGAACCCTAAGAGACCACAACTGCATCCACCTGCCCTGAGGACATGGAGAACAGGACAGCACATGGCTTTCATCCATCCAGGAGTCACTTTGAGCAACTACCTGTGGGAGGGGTCGATATCACAGAAATTGAGGAGACTGGGTCCCCTGCAGCTGCTGAGCGTGGCGTTTAGTGCCTGGCACAGGGAGGCTTCCCTGGTAGCTCAGGTGGTAAAGAATCCACCTGCAATGAAGAAGACCCCAGTATGATTCCTGGGTTGGGAAGATCCCCTGGAGAAAGTATAGGCTACCCACTCCAGTATTCTTGGGCTTCCCTGATGGCTCCGACAGTAAAGAATCTGCCTGCAATGCTGGAGACCTGGGTTCATTCCCTGGGTTGGGAAGATTCCCTGGAGGAAGGCTTGGCAACCTACTCCAGTATTCCAGCCTGGAGAATCCCTGTGGACAGAGGAGCCTGGGGGGTTACAGTCCATGGGGTCGCAAAGAGTCAGACAGGACTGAACAACTACGCACAGCAAGCACAGGGAGGTACCAGGTGAGTGTGAGCAGTTCTCACAAGTGCTTGCTCAGTGCTGAGCACTTGACAGGGCTTACCTTCCCAGTAGTTACAACAGTCCTAAGAAGTGGGCATCCCTTATTATCTCCATTTTATAAATGAAGGGCTGAAGCTCAGAGAGATCAAGGAACTTGCCTAAAATTGCAGAGCTGGTGAACAAGGCTGCCCTCCGAAGTTTTGGCCCTGCTTATGCCCTGGAATCTGCTGGGAGTTCCTCTCTGTCTGCCCGGCACTCTTGTGCCATTCATCAACCAGCTCAGAGCTGGGTGGGCAGATGCCAAGGTCAAGAGGAATGAGAGGTCCCCGTGTGCAGGAGCTCACAGTGACCCGAGCACAGTGGCCTTGCTCAGCCTGGATCCAACAGATCTGAGCAACCCGGCCCCAGTCCGGAACCAGAGAGAACACCAGTTAATGTGCAGACATCAAGGAACTGTGCCAAGGAGGAGAGCAGAGCCTGGCTCAGCCTGAGCTGTGAGGAAGAGCAGATTTGGGAAATGCACTTTGGGGTGGAGGGTCGTTATCCTTACAAGTTCGTCTCTTGAGGCGGAGTGTGAGAGGCCCACAGTGGGCCTGCCTGAGAGCACCTGGGGCTGCAGCTGTTGCCCAAGCTGGGCTGAGCAGGTGGGAGAGATTGAAACATGGCCTGTTGCATTCGTTCACTTGCTCATTCAACAAATATCGCATCCTTACTAGTGCCAGCACTGGGCCGGGAAGAGAACATTCTGAGGAGACCTAGATAGACAAGGGCCCTGCTCTAATGAAACTTGTATTCAAATGAGGGGAGATGGACCATAAGTCTGTAAATACACATGTAAGCAAAGTCATTTCAAATAGGGTTGTGTGCATGAGGAGAATAAACAAGGGGACGGAGATAATAAAGATCTTAGTCATTCATTCATTCACGTGTTCCCGCATTTATTCATAGAACAAGATTTACTGAGCACCTAGTATATCTCAGGCACTTTCTAGATTCGGGATACATCAGTAAATAAAACAGCCAAGATCCATGTTCCCAAAGATGTGTCCTGTGTGTGTGTGTGCATGTAACTGTGTGTGAGTGGGTGCATGTCTGCCCTGGCATGGCTGTGTGCCTGGACACACAAGGACATGGGTTTCCTGGAAGAGAAAGGAGACCTCGGGCAGGAACAAGCGCGGGGCTCAGCCTCCCTTTCGGCCCAGGCCTATAGACCTTGCCAGCAGCTTCGGCTGAGAGGAAGCTTTGAAAAATCCTCAGCTCTCCAGAAAGCTCTCCTTGGCACAGGCTTCCTCCCTCCTGCCTGCTCCTCCTATCTGAGGGCTGCTCCCGCCTTCCAGCACCTCCTAGGTCATTGTCAGGACTTGCCACCAGGCCAAGGTCAGCGCAGCCCTTCCCAGGACAGGAGGTTAGGCTGCCCTAGGCACCACAGGGAGGCTCCTTTTTATTGCACACCCAGCCACTTGCTGAAAAATTAATCTGCAAATGAATCACATTTACTGAGACCTTCTGGATCAGATAACAGATGCAGCCTGGCCCGTTCCAGAAGACCATCCAGAGAAGAACTCCTAAAAGCTAAAAGCTTCCATGGACAAAAGAACTCCCGCTGGCCTGGTCGAGCATCACTCCCCACTTGAGCTCCTCACTCGAGGTGTGCTGCTGGATATTTGGAAGCCTCTCCTGGAAGCACAGGCTCAGGCTCCCGCCCTGCAAGTGCTCCTGGAGCGGAGGCTGGGCTGGGCAGCCGGGCACTCCCGGCCGGCTCTCTGGATCGGTTCTCCTGGAGCCCCTCGGAAGCAACCAGGAGCCGGCTCTCCCCTCCCTGGCCATCTGCTTGAAGCATCTGGTGATCAGGTGCAAGCCCCACACCGGAGCATTCAAGCTGAAATGTGCAGTCACCTTGCCACCCACACTGGCTTTTGTTACGCCGCCAGGCTGCCCCTCTTTGTGTTGGGGAGAATGGTTTTGGGCTGGAAATCCGACTGTCGGCGCTGGGAGTTTATTACGGCTGTGCTGAGATCCTGCAGTCTGTGGTCCAGCCTCCATACCTGACTTTCCCCACCTGCCAGGGTCTGTGGACATTGACTCCAGTGAAAGGCTGGCGCTTCTGACAGCAGAGAAAAGACTGTTCTTTGATGTTCACTTTTACCCAGCTGGGTAGAGCCAGTTGCAAATATCTGGATCCTGCTGTAAAGAAGAAGGGGCTTCCCAAGTGGCGCTAGAGGTGAAGAACCCACCTGCTAATGCAGGAGACGTGGGTTCGATTCCTGGGTTGGGAAGATCCCCCTGAGAAGAAAATGGCAACCCACTCTGGTACTCTTGCCTGGAGAATTCCATGGACAGAGGAGCCTAAAAGCCCATCGGCTTCCTCTGTGTCCACATTTGTTTAATAAAGAAAGAGTGGGTTGCTCCCAGGGCCACTGCTAGTCTTGAGTGAACTGTGGCAGTTTGGAGGTTGATTCACTGTGGCCACAGATGAGGGCTGCTGGGGAGAAGGCCCCAGACCTGCCGTCTAAATTGCTTCCTTCTGCATTGCCAAGCCGGGTATCCTGAGAGCCGCATGGGTGTCCACATTGTTGAAAACAAGGCGGAGCACTCAAGGAAAAATGGGGAGCAATTCTCTTCAAGAGGGAGCATTGCCTCTTCTGAGTCATTGAGGACTCAGCTGATAGCTGGAGACTCCCTGTGAGAAGAGGAGCTTTCCTTGGCTTTTGGGCTTATAAAACATGGCCCCAGCTGCCACCTCCCCAAACAACCAGGGGACCTGTCCTCGGGGGTTCTGGAGCCCATGGGCTCTGCATTTATAGGCTTCCCTCTTGGAGAGGGTTGGAGGTGAAAGGTCTTGGCAAACCTTACAGAGAAGAGAATGAGCCTCTGTTTGAAATATTTAAACAGTGAGTGGTAGTTTTTTGGAAACTGTTTCCTTTTCTCTGGTTTTTAATTGCTTAGTGTGATCGAAAAGATGACAGTGATGTCCTAATACTTGTTGGGGATGCATTTTTCTATTCCTTTTTTTAGATTAGCCATGGGCATTACTCTGGAATGTTCTTACAGGAAGGCATGATTCTTTGAAAATAAGAAGCCCTGCCCAGGCCCCAGTCTATGGGTGTTCACTCCTTCCAATGAGCTTGCCAGTGCTAATTGTAACATCAGTTGCTGCAGGGCCCACTTGCTGAAATTGGTGTGAGACTTTGTTCTTGAAAGGCACAGAGAAATAAATAAGTCACAATCTTAATCGGGCTGCATCCGTTGGTCTCAATCCCAAGGTATTTTCTTCAGAAGATAGGGAAGTTGAGTGCAAGGGGTGGAGGGTAGGATGGAGGTAGGGAGGGGAGGGAGGTGGGGACAGAAAGAGAACTGAAAATGAAAGGCTAGCTCCCCCATGTCACAAGCACTGTGATTCTTGGACGGCCCACAGCTATCACCTGGCACTGTTCTGCCAGCCATCCCTTTGCTTCCAAACACTTTCCAATAAGATGATCAAAGGGGAAAATAATTGATTTTAAGGGTGAATTTTTGGAAACTCTTAAAATTTCACAATTAATTCACTTCCTTAGTGGGGAAATACAGCAAGAAGATCTTCCATTTTAGATACCGAGCTGAAAACTGACATTGTTCAAAGGTAAAGAAGAAGCTGATGTTAGTTTCAGGCATAATCTAGCTTTTAAATGTTTCCATATGATGGCTTCAGTGTGTCAATAGTAGATTTTAAACACACCCCAAGGATCTTTTGTTTTAGAGATGTAATCTTTTCGCCCCTTTTAACCAGCACATGCGTGTAACATGTGGTGGTATTTCCCTCATAAAGTACCACCGTCCTTTGCTAATGTGTCTGTGCTGACACTCCCCTGTTCCTAACCGCTGCCCCTGGCCCCCCGGCGTAGCCCCTTCCTAGGAGTGGAGACTGCAGGAAGGTCAATTCTATTTTATCCATGTGCCAGCTTGGCACTCCACCCATACTGGCATCAGAGTCTCAAACATCTTTTTCTCCCGCATCTTGGTTGAGCATAACGATGAGGTCTCATTGGCTTAAGGCGCGGTGCTGGCTTTCTCTGGTGGCTGTGCCGTAAGTTAGCAGGATAAGTTTGACAGTAATTTAATTTTCATTGACAAATGCTGTCATAATATTGAGAAAAAAGTGATATATTGTATCAACAGTAGTGGTCGACGCTCAGCCAGTCATATGGACTGGGCGAGTACCATATGCTTCTCCCAAACTCGCCTAGGAAAGCTCTGGCTAAGAACTTGACAAGCTTAAGATACCAGTCGGGAAAAGTGATTACCCTTGAGAGGTTCTCGCCTTGTTTCCAGCTTCCTCATTTCCTGGGGGGAAAGGAGGGACCATTTCCTGGGGCAGCCACGTACTCACCATCATGGGCATCAGCCAGCCTCCACCATACCCCGGGTCAGGGTGGCTCCTCTTGGACACCCGAAAGGCATTAGCCAAGGAGTGTCTACCAGGCACCAGGGTCAGTGGCAGACAAGCGGATCCCCCGCTGACAACCGGAATAGCCCAGGGCCCGTGATGATGAAACACCATTGATTTCCTGTTGGTTTGTGTTTGTCCCAGCTGCGGTTCCCTCCTCTAATGTGAGTGGATGTGTGTCTGAGTGTGTGAATGAGGCCAGGACCCAAGTCTGGCCTGCACTGCAAGCTCAAACAATCCGACCGCAGAGGGGACAGAATTCCCATTTTGGGAGCATAGCTCACCATCTCCGTATATCCAGAGCCCCTTCTGGTCCAATCTCAGAAGCAAGTAGATTAAGTGTGGGTGTTTCGGTACCTGGTGCATGTGTGTCTGACTGAATTCTTGGCCGAAATTTTAGTTAGATGATTCGAGCAAAAGTGTGCTTAAGTCAGTCTTCATTTGCTCTGTTTTCTTAGCACTGAGTTTATTTTAATTTGGTTACTGTTCACAAAAAAAGCAATTGATGAACAAAATTACAAATGGTCTGGAAAGGAATACTGTGTGTGTGTGTGTGTGTGTGTGTGTGTGTGTGTCTATGTGTGAGTGTGTCTGTGTGTGAGTGTGTCTGTGTGTGAGTGTGTCTGTGTGTCTCTGTGTGTCTGTGTGTGAGTGTGTCTGTGTGTCTCTCTGTGTGTGTGTGTGTGTGTGCGCGCGCACACACACACATTCAGGGACACAGCATCCCTGTGCACATTCGGCTGGTGTCCTTGTCTGGCTTGCCAAACACACGGGGACCTTCCATTCTCTGAAGGATTCCCATCCCAAACAAGGCTAAGTAAAGAAACAGGCATATGGCGTGTATTGGAGATGGTTCAGCACTGGCACAGGGCATCTGCTGTGGTGAACAGGTATCTGGAAAAGACGACAGTCCCATCCGCTCTTTTCGGAGCTTCTCATTTATTTGGCTTTTGTTGTTGCGGCTTTGTGTTTATTATTATCTTAACAAAGGGAGGGAGAGTGTGCAGTTCAGGGCCCTGGGCACTGGTACAACTGCTGTCCAAGATGGCTCCCTGCTTGGGCTGGAAACCGCCCTCTCCTTCCACACGGATGGGGTCTTGGCTGCCAGGGGCTCCGGCTGGGAGCACGAGCACCCCGAGTGTTGGGGGCAGTGTCTGAGTGCAGATGGTCCTCTGAGGCAATGAGAGCTCCTGGGTGTGGCCGAGGGTGTCCGTGGTCTCCAAAAAGAGCGTTGACTTGAAAACGCAGGCAGATTGGAGGAGCAGCTGCCCTCCTTGTGGATGGCATCCGTTGGTGGCTGCGTGGAGAGGCGCTCCGGACTGCCTCCCATTACCATTTCATTACGCGACAGCAGATCCATACACAGATCCATACGCTGCCTCTTGGATGGGGTTTCCGAACACAGCAGGACACTGAAGCAAGAGCTTACCTCCTCTCTGCCTGCTGGAAACCCAGCTCCCTGCCATGTGGTGCTTACCGAGCTGGCAGCTTCAGGCTCACTCCGGGCAACCCAGATGATGGGTGCAGCCCTCCTGTGGGCCACACATGAGCTGCAAGTTTCCGGAGGGGTTCCTGAGAGAAGACGAATAGCCCAGCTGAAGTGCATTTTCGCACTCCAGTATCTCAAGCCTTTGGACTGTTGCTCAGTAGGGTAGCTCAGAATGATGGCCGGCCTCATAGGAGTTGTGGGTCTGATCACCATCATTTTAGTGATGAAGGAAATGAGATCTTCTGGGTCACTGACACTCATAGAAGGCGAGAAGTGGGGCCCTATCTGCTGGGTCCGTGAAGGGCCGCCATCTTTCGCTGGTGGAGACAGGACCAGATGGCTTCCCAGGAACCACTATGCCTCAGAACCGGCTTCCTCCTCCTTGGGTCTCCATCTCCTTATGGATAAAACCTAATGATCAGGATGCATTCCTTATTAAAGGGTGATGATTCTGCACGTTCTTCCAGCAAGGAGCTTCCTTTCTTTACTGACCAGCAGATTTCTTGATCATCTCTGAATTTAAAGAAAAGAGCCTGCTAGGTGGAAGCAATGGATAACATTATTCTTTCTCCTTATTTAAACCCATTTTGTGGAGTTAGCTTTCCCCCACCTGCCCAGGATGAAATCTAGGAGAAGTCAGGGCTGGCTGTATGGCCACAGCAGGTATTTTCCTCTGGGCTGGATGTTTTTTTTGGAATTCTCTACAGACAGCCTTGCATCTTCAGGGTGCCCCCACCTCCAGTTTTAGAATGTTCTCTCTGCTGGGTGCCAGCCTCTCAGACACTGCGTTCCATAGTGAATATCCAGTCTCTTCCTATGTTTTGTCCTTCCAGTGGCCTCTGGGGCCGTCTCTTGTTTGGATTTATGCAGGGGCTCCCTTCCATAGTGACCCACATCTGGACCTTGAGAAACACTTTTCATTTGTTCCCAAATCCTTTAGAAGTAGAACCACTCCCCACATGGCTCCTCCCCTTGGCCTGCCACCCCTGCAGCCACCAGCCTTATGACTTTTCTAAGCTGGGTCCTACAATGACCTCGTGCCCCACTGACGCCAAAGAACATGGCTCAGGCTCATCCTGAGTCTCCATTCCCTAAGCCTGAAGGGGGAAGCAGCCATTGTCCGTCCTCATGGAAGGAGGGCTGACGGCCACGGCACACGAGCAACTCACCCCGCAGAGCTACTCTACTGTACAGATCCCTACCTTTTCTAAGTCAGTCCTTCTAGAGCCTCAAGTTGGGGGCTAGTTTGGGAGTCTGGACACTTCCTTGCCAGCTGACATCTCACTTTGGATAAAGCAAGTGTTGATCCCTTTTGTTTTATGGGTAGCTTTTTGGAACATCCATTTAAAGGGCAGAAGAAACACAAATTTTGACATCCTGCTCACTTGATTATCAAGAAGCTCGTCTCTGAATCCAAAGTAAAATCTCTTTTTTCCTAGAATTTTAGGCCCTTTTTTCCTTCCAGATGCTCAGTGAGAGCAGATTAGTGTCCACTTTCAGTGACCCTGTTTGTACCTAAAATTGATGAAGCTTGTAGTCTCTCACACTACTCTTCTGAGGAGGGCTGTGTCTTTCTTTGTGATGAGGGTTAGACAGAGCAGCAAGGTATTTCCAGAAGTCCTGTGCAAGGCCACTGCCATGTGGACAGAATGGATGGCCTCCTCCCTCTGTCCGTCTCTCTTCTGCTGGATGTTTAGGACATCACAGCACAGCATAAACATCCGGTGGCTTCCTCATGGACCACCCAGAAGTGGACCAGCCAAGCCCTGAAGGCTCTTCCCGGAATGTTCCAGTCAGAAAACCCTGTGGGGCTGCAGAACTAGCCTGTTGACGCGGCGCCTGACCTCTGGGGAATACCAAGGCCAAACTTGATGGAGGGCCTGACCCTCCTGTCCAGTGTGGCCGGTCCTATCTAAGGCCTGTACCCTGACCCAGACCTCTGCTCTGTTTAGCATGTCTCCTGCGCCTGTCATGATGGCCTTTAAGGTTCTGACATCCAATACCACTCAGCTCTCTGACTCTCTGGGAAGGAGATCTTGCAGACTCCTCAGGAATTGGAAGGTAGCCATAAGGCAGACTTGCACAAGTGCAAAACTTAAATGTCCCTAGGGTTAAGAGCAGGGCACACGTGTACTTTGCAAATGAAATCTTCTTCCAGTTAATGAACTCTTTATTCAGGTATGTCAAAACTACCTAACTAGCTTTTCATTTCAGAGAGACCTGGGTTCGATCCCTGGGTTGGGAAGATCTCCTGGAGGAGGACATGGCAACCCACACCAGTATTCTTGCCTGGAAAATCCCCAAGGACAGAGGAGCCTGGCGGGCTGCAGTGCATGGGGTTGCAAAGAGTCAGATGTGACTGAGCAACTAGGCACAGCATAGTGCAGTGTATTTTTAATTCTAAAATTTCCAGTTGATTTCTTTTATGTATTCCAATTTTCTGCCAAAATTCTTCACCTTGTCATCTATTTTCTTAAATTTATTAATTACTATTATTTCAAAGCCTGTCAAGTCTCTCTTGAACTCAATAGCCGTATCTTGTGGGGGTCTGTTTCTATTACCTATTGTCTCACATTTCAATTCTTATTTGCATTCATTTGGTCTTATTTCATTGTGTGCCTGGTAATTTCTTATTGAATATCAAACATCGTATTTAAAATTTTTAGATCATTTTAGCCTCTAGATTGGCACTGTCATATAGAAATAGAATGTGAGCTGTATATGTAATATTAAATTTTATAGTAATTACATTAAGGAAGTACAAAGAAGTTGGTGGATTAGTTTTAATAATATATTTTAATATTAGATGTCCAAAATATACTTGAAAATGTAACTGATATAAAAATATTTATATTTTCTGATTTTTTACTAAGTCCTGGAAATGCAGTATTTTATACTCACAGTACATCTCAGTTCTGACAAAGTCACAACCCAAGTGCTCAAAAGCCTTGTGACCACCATATTGGAAAGCACAGCTGAAGCCGATGCTGCAGCCTTCTAGGGCAGATTTACGTTTCCAGTAGGCCTTTAGTCAAGGGGAAGGTCACACTAGATGTGTTTGTTTTCCATCTGCCCTTACTTCTAAGCATGTCCCTGCTGGGGTCATAACTGCAAGCACTGGGTATTTACCAGATAACTTCTAACTTTACAGGTCCTAGATTCGAATGTTTGTCTCTTCGGTCCCTTGGAAACCCCTGCTTAGCTTCTCAGCGTCTCAGCTGCCACTTGTAAATTCACAGCTACCTTCAGGGGAAAAGCAATGCCAGAAACAGGCCCTGCTCTCCTACCCTGTCTTGCTAGAACCTGGGCCCCTCAAGTCCTAGATTCTTTGATAACCCTCTTACGCCTAAAAATACACACACACACACACACACACACACACACAATTTTTTGATGCAGTTTTTCTCTTTATTCTCATTAGAACAGTTGATCTAATACAAGTCTTTTGCCATAGCCAGAAGTAGAAATAAAATAACATCTTAATTAACTGAAAACATATTTTTTTTCTGTTCGGCCATCAGCACTGTTCCAGCCTTTAAAAAGAAGACTTACATCTCTGCCCCTAATTTAGCACAACCAAATCCCTGGGGAATAAGATGATTTTTTTTTTTTTTTCCCCTGGCCAATTCTAAGGATTGGCAAATCGAGGCATAATGAGTTTATTCCTAGGAAGAGTCAGGGCCAAGATCCAAACCCAGTCTGTCTTTGTTCTCAGACCAAGAGATCCCCACCTGCTCCACGCTACCCACCTGCCTGGTAGGGAGGTCCGCTGAGTCTCCATCTCTGTGCAGGCCCTCCATGTGGAAACACAGAGAAATAGCAGGATTGTTAGTTATTCTGGGCAAGAGCACAAGAGGCACGCTCAGAGACACGCATTTGCTATGTAGCATTTGTGGAGATGATGCTTTATACCAGCCCCTGTGCATGGTCATGCGGGAGAGACAGGATAGTGTCATTCACAGCCCCACCACTGAGGGCATGTTGTTTACCTACACGGGTCAGGTACTATGACCCTATCAATAGCACAGAGGCAGAGCTCTGGGAACCTTACAGCCCTGTGAGGCTGCACAGTTTCCCATGTACGTACCGCTCCTGTCCCAGCTTCAGTATGGGTTAGTTACCTCTGCACTGGCAGCTGGAACCTGCCTGCACAGAGGGCTTGATGATATTTCAAGTACATGCTTAGTTGCTCAGTCGTGCCTGACTCTTTGCGGCCCCTCTGGACTGTAGCCCGCTAGGCTCCTCGGTCCATAAGGAGTCTCCAGGCAAGAATACTAGAGTGAGTTGCCATTTCCTTCTCCAGAGGATCTTCACAACCCAGGGATCAAACCTGGGTCTCCTGCATTGCAGGCAGATGCTTTACTGTCTGAGCCACCAAGGAAGCCCCATTTCAAGTATAAAATATTCAAATAAAGGATTTTACAATATGAGTGAACTAAGATCTTTGACATCGATAGAAATTTTAGTTTTTAAACAATAAATATCCAGGTTAATTGAAGCTTATTTTTAATTCACTGCTTTTAACCTAATATGTTTTCTTTTTTTATAAAAGAAATCAGTGTGTGTTTTCTAAAAATAAGAGCAACTTTTAACATTTTCTTGTCTGATTATTGAAAAATAAGAATGTTTCCCAGCCATTTCTCATGACATGAAGACTGCCCCAATTTGAGTTGATTTCCTTTCAGGTTTCTTCCTGTGCCCATCTTCTCTAAAACTATAAGCATACCATACATATGACTTTGTATGTAATATATATGTTAATATGAACATTTTCTCATATTATTAAAATTCTTTGTATGTACAAATTTATGGTTGTAATAAAATATCCTATTTGGGATTTTATAGTCATTTCTCCTGTTGTTGAATATTTAGGTGGCTTCCTATTTTTTTAATATTATAGATATAACGCAGGGGATGTCTTTGGACACGAAGGTACCCCTCTTAGTCCCCCTGTGCTCTCACATTTTATATAATTTTTCTATAGCAGATTACTAGAAATTGAGCTAATGCATCAAATAATAGAATATTTTTGTGCTCTTTAACTTATTTTAAGCCTTGAATATACTCCGCAAGTGGGCAATCACTTCACCCCAAATATCAGATATAGTGCAAGGCAGGGCGACTTGGGCAGCTCCTCGTGGCAAAGACCCAGTGCCTGGCTGAAGGTGGTGAGTCCCTAGAGAGTCCCGAACTGTGAGTGGAAAGGGACTCCAATCCCCAAGGGCTAAGGGTAACATTAGTAAACCAAAGGAAGACCAGTGTGAGGGGAAGGAAGATACTCAAGCAGGAAAACCTTTTGAGAAGAAGGTAAAATCAAGTTTGCTGGAGTACCTCACTCTTCCCATGGCTGTAGCAATGGGGCTGTTGCGGACACGGTGTGTATGTTGGATTTTGGCAACTGAATCCCATTTTGGACGCACTATGAGCTGAATCCTATTTTAGATTGACTCATATAAGGAACCCTGTGGTGACTCTATAAATCAGAAAGTTCGTTTGCAATGCAAATCGGTCCTTTCCTAAGTAATCTTCAGCTCCTTAATTTTACAAATTGTATATTGTAAATTTTTTATATTTGTATATTGGTTTTTGCAAAGTACACTTGGAGGACACCGGGGGTACATTTCAGCCATGGGGCTTGTGGGTCCCTGTGGGAGAAAGTTCTTCCATTGGATCACCCCCTGAGGTTGACAGCCTGTCCTTGACCTCCAGCTGTCAGCTGAGTCCCGACTATAATGGAACCAGTCCCAGGACCAGCAAATTGAGGAGGAAGTGCCAACAGGTTTGGAGGAGACTGACAGGTGTGAGGTGGATGGGGGTTCAGGGAGACGAAAGAGAGCTCGCATCTGAGGGTCCCAAGCCCCCATAGGAGAGGAAAGCTGGATGACCCTGCAGTGGGACAGAAGTTTCCGAAGGAAGCCTTGGCTACTACAGGTGTCTTCAGGGGTTTCAACTCTGACAGCAAATTAGAGCCCACATGGCAAGAGAACTTGTGCTGCAGAATATTCTGTTCTGGTTTAAGCCAATGATGTAGAGGGCTTTGTCTGAGGATGAGGCAGACGAGCTGGCAGACACCTTCTTTGACTCTTTCCGTGGGGGATCAAGTGTTCCTAGACTGGATCTCTTTGCCAGGCACACTGGAATGAAAGAGGCGGGGCTGCAGGGCGCACTGCCACCTCCCCAAGGGACAAAACGGAGGCCTTTGATTTACAATAGGCTCAGCTTTGGGGTTTTCTTTAACCCTTTCCTGCCAGCACCAAGAAGCCATGGAGTTGGGTCTTAGAAATTCAGCAAAACACAAAAGTCACATCTTAAATCATGATCATGTTTAAAGTATTTCAAATGACTGATCTGATTTTGTAAATAAAGCCAGCTTTGTATAAATTAATGGAAATTTGCACTGGGTAGCCTGGGAAGTTACTTTCCCAAGTTCTTGGGGACCCTGTGGCGGTGGCGGGGGGGGCACTTGTTCTCCTGCTGAACTCATGAGTCTAACCTTTCCAGTGAGGTGGTGTCCTTATCAGGCTTGAGTGCTGAAAACTGCTAAAATGTTGCTGAACTTTGCAAGTTGCTGGGTTTGCTGGGGCACTGTTCAAACCCTGAAACCTAACTGGAGGTAGAAGTGGGAGAGAGACCCCAAGACCTAAACTCAACTTTGGGAAAATTTGGAAAGAGCCCCATGAGCCACATCCCCGCTGGAGCTTGTTGAAAATTCACACATGTATCAGTAATTATTTAACAATCAAGGTGTCCTAAACTTTTCTACAGTGTAATTTACATTGATTTCTTCATTTTACACGTAGTAATTAATTTTGTCTTACTGACAGATGATTCTCAATGACTGATTTCAAGAGACATTCCTGACAGGTACTTTTAACCCTCTGTTGTCTTTTGAAAGCCTTATTGTACTTTTGGGTGGTGTTATGGGCAGCAGAGGGATTTCCAGAGCGTTTGGGCAACAGCTATGTGGAAGCGGGAGGTGGGAGGCAGTTTACATGTAGCTCATAGGTCTGTTTAGAGTCAGTTTGGGGTGGAACTTGGGGATCATACAGGAAGGGCTTCAATCTCCCCCTATTAACTCTTTGCTCCCTTTAAGAGCTGGCACCTATGGATACTGTCCTAGACCATGCTTGAATAGGCTCCAGGGTGTAAGAAGGATTCTGTAGCTTTCGAAGACAAAGTAGAAGTCCCTAAATTTACTTTGAATGAAAAATTGGGAGATTTAAAGATAATTATATGGCAAGTTTTTGTTTGTTTGTTTGTTTCTGTATATTCCTTTTCCCTTATAACACATGAGAGTTATAAAAAGTCCTTGTAGGGTGGGGAGAGCTGCAGAAATGACTACATGTGGTGAAGCCACAGGTCCTAAGCCAGTTCTGTGTTTCAGTTTTGTCTGGACAATGAGTGCTTGTTCATGTCCGTTATCTCTGGGACATGTTGGCAGAGGGACCGTGATGTTAAAACAGCACAGGTTACAATTCTGCTGTGTGTTTTTTTTTTAAATTCCTTCTGACTTTCATCCTTATTTTATAGACTCTGAGTATTAATTCACAACTCTTGGATTTAAGACATGGGCATATCCAGGTTAGAATTACAAAAATGGGGATGGAAGTCACAGGGAACATTTCTTTTTAAAATCTGAATTGTGATTGAAGGTGTTGCCCCCTTTGCATTGCAGGTGATGACCACTGGGCAATATTCTTGCTATTGTTAATGAGGAGGACGTGTATCCTTCACTTTGCAACTTTCCATCTTAAGTGACTTTTTAAATTTGGATACTATCCAAGTCACATTTTAATATTAATGAATGATGGAAAAGGTACATGAGGTTCAAAGTGTTCTAACACTCACACGTTAGAACCTATGTCTATAGCTATATCTAGTCATAACTTTATATGTAGAGTGGGGATTTCAGCACCGATCCTGTAGGTGAGTCTTGTATGTCAGTGGCTGCATCCCAGTTAGATGGCAGTGACTGCCCTGTAGCATGGAGCTTCCCCTAAAAACATGTACTTCTTTCTTACCCCAAGTATCATTTTTGTGTTTGTGTTCCTAAGAATGAAGATGGAGAAGGAAATGGCAACCCACTCCAGTGTTCTTGCCTGGAGAATCCCAGGGACGGGGGAGCCTGGTGGGCTTCCGTCTATGGGGTCACACAGAGTCGGACACGACTGAAGTGACTTAGTAGCAGCAAGAATGAAGAAGCATTTGTCTGGCAAATACTAAGACATTTTTGGAGAGTTCCCCAGGCCTTTGCCCAGCCTGATTCTTCCCTGGGTCAGACTCTGGTCAGAGTTCTAGGACAGCAGGTCCCAGATCTGGGTCACCATCTTCTTTAGGCTCTTGCTGCTGCTGCATCTGTAGCTCGGCCTCTGAGGGCAAGTTTGGGCCCCTTTGGGGATTTCTGTCGTTATCATTCCTGAGTACTGTGTCCCTCGATATTTCGTCAGAGAAGGTGCCAAGATCTGGCTTGGCTTGTAGTAACAAAGGTCTTTTTGTGCCTCATGGTCTTCTGCTTCTCCTTTCATTCGCCAGGCATCTATTATTACTGTAAAGTGACTAAGGGGGCCTTTTATCCCCAAAGTGCTTCCCAATGTTTCCCAGTAGAAAATAGTCAAGTTCTTCTTTTTACACCTGCCATTTCCACCTACTTGTGCAGAACAGTCTCAGGATATGTGTGAGCGTGTGCATGCATGTTCTCAACTGTGTGTGTACCTGTAGTGTGTTTGTGAAGGTGTCTGTAGGTATGCTGTGTGAATGTGGGCATCTTTGCAAGGCACGGGATGTGTAAGAGTGTCCCCATGAGGGTTCCCCTGGAGAAGGAAACGGCAACCCACTTTATTCTTGCCTGGGAAGTCTCATGGACAGAGGAGACTGTTGGGTTATAGTCCATCGGGTCGCAAAGAGTCGGACCTGACTTAGCAACTAAACAACAACGTGTAATGTATGAGCGCAGGTGTGAATGCGTGCACTCTGGCGAGCGGAGGTGTGTGCGTGCCCACATGTGAGGGTATGGCTGTGGGCATCAGAGGGCGCTAGTGTTGAGCCGTCCAGGTCATCGGGCTTTGTTTCCTTAGCCATATCATAGCCTCCTTCTCTATTTGTGTTCAGTATTCACAGGGCAATTAGTGGCTACGCCTGCCCCCTTGTTGGTCACAAACAGTCTCATGGTATTTAGGAATAGTCAAGTCTTCACTGAATGTTAGCAAATCCTTCCCAATGCTATTGTCCTTGTAGCGTGAACTGGCACCTGCCTTCCAATACTATACCTGCAGGAGAAATTCATCACATTTCGACACATTTCCTAAGCAAGCCTGCTGATGCACTATGTTAAAAAAAAATTAATTAAAAAAATTTCAGATCTCGGGAAATTCCAGCAGCCAGTCTCCTCCCTTTATCCTAATCTCTTCATGGTAATGCTCACAAGTACCCTCGGTCCAGACAATTCTTCATTCATTCTCCACCCCCCACCACACTCATACCCAAACTCCCCACCGCTGGAGATTAGCCTTTTGTGAGGCAGTGCATCAAAAGCTTTCTTAAAGTCCCAGTAAATTATACCCCTGGTTTCCCTCTTCAATTCCTTTTTGTTACTTTTTCAAAATATTCTATTAGTTTTGTTACGTATGATCTCCCTTTTGTGAATCCATGCTGAATATCTTTAATTAAATCATAACTTTCCCTATTTTGTCCCTGATTAGTGTTTCCAATATCTTCCCCACCGCTCAAGTCAAGCTTACTGGTGTTTAATTTCCTAGATCTCCCTCAGAGTCGTTATTAAATATAGGTGTTGCATAAGGGCTCTCGTCCACTGCTGCTGCTCCCGTTTCCCAGGGTATTTTTAAAAGGTATTTGCTAATCGTTCCCCCGTCTCCTCACCTCCACTTGCACAAATTCTAAGATGGTTCCCATCTGGTCCCAGAGTTATCAGACACTCTAATTTCTTTCTCACCTGTTCTGCTAGGATGCTGATTTCCTTCGGAAATGTTTTCCTCTCCCTGGGAAATGCTTGTCTGTTACTGGCATCTGCTCTCTCCTTCCCTTTACGGACATGAAGGCAAACCTTCTATTTTTTTTTAAATTTTCCTTAGCAGTTATCACCCCTTATTTCAGTATACTATGCTCTGTGCCTCCTTACATCTTTAGAAAAGCATTGTAGACTCAGGTCCAGAACTACCTTGATAAACCCCCCAATTTAGAAGTCAATATTTCCCTTCCCTAGGGGTGATAGCATCACTGACTTTTAATTTGGGGCAGGGAGTGTGATCCTTTGGTAGCTAAACTGTTCTTGATGCCCTCAGCTCTTTTAGGGGAAGGGATGATATCTTGAGGCCCCTCCCCTGACAACCAGTACAAGAGGAACCTGGCTCACCACGGCAGATTTCAGGGGGTTGTAAAGGTTCCCAAGGGTCATTTTGCAAACCTCTCCTCCAGAGTCAGCTTCACCCTGGGTGTTTTCCTTTCCCCCATCCCAAGCTGTGCTGCTGGTTCCCCTTGTGCCTGATGGACGCACTTCTGTCTCTCGTGGCTCCCCCAGGCTCAGGCCGTATTGTGGACTCACCTCATGGAATCTGCTTCACACTAGACCTCCGTTCCCAGGACACAGACTAAAGGGCTGCCCGTGGTGGGTGCATACCCAGTGACTTTCAGACTCTGGCACCAGGAGGTGCCCCTGTGAAGGGGTGGCCGCAGGGAGAGTTTTCGCATCCCTGCCCTGAGGACTGGGGAAGCCTCTCTAGATGCACTATCCTCTCCTAGCTTGACCTCGTTTCCTTTTCCAGCACATGCAACCCAGATCTGCACACTGAAACATCGCTCTCAGGTTGTAAATTCTACACCAAATCAAAAGGCCAAATCCTTCTGTAAACCCAAGGGCCGCTCGACCTACATAATACCAAAGAGCCTGGTGCTGATGGCTATCGTGGGGCCTGCTGGGCAGGGGGGTGAGAGGTGTGAGGTCCGTGCCCTCCAGGGCAGGCTACCAGCTCGAGTCAAGTTGCGGAAACAACATCAGTCAAAAATTTCAACAAAGTAGGTGTGTGACATCAATAGTCCTTTGACATTGTTTTATGTCAAAAGGCACACAGCCCGTGTCCCGTATCCCTCATCATGCAAATGATGGTAATTTGCACACGCAGAGGGATTTGAAATTTTAAAAGCTTAATAAAGGCTGTGTATACACACACACTCGAGCCAGTTTTTAAAAACTGCGTTTAATTGAGTCAAGTAGCATGTTACTTTGGGGAAAAATGAAGATCGTTTATACGGTTTTGTTTTTTAGTTCAAAAGTCTTTTTAAAAAACTGATGGTGTGGTGCAGACTAGCTGAGGATCCTGCCTAGATGCAGCAGTGAAAAGTGGATGGGCAGGCCTCCTGAAGCTTTGGGGCTTCTTTTTCACCCCTACATATATGTCCCCATCGAAATGGGCCACTATCCCTCTGCCTTGGGGTTTGGAATGGGATGGCCTGTGCCTGTAATTCTATCGTTCATCAGGACCCTGAGACCGGGCACCCAGAACCTTGATCCACCCACCTCAGTGAGCCCCTGATGGGGTGCGCCGCCTTGTGTCCGCTTCTGAGTGCCTTTCCCAAAGCAATTTATAGATGGACTTTGTAAGTGAAAATAAGAGACACAGGTGCTTCATAATAATTACTTGCACATTTACAGAATCGGACATTCTGTCATTTAATAGACCTAAAACTAAAAAGCTTTTGTCTGTGAAAGGTGACCAGTAGAAGAAGGGTTTGGATTATATGATATCCCATAACTTAATCATATGGCTCTTAAGAGGGGACATACACAGCTGTGTCTCACTAATATGCATGCAATATGTGTAAACTGATACGCTTTAATCCTAAACTTGTTTTTAGCAGGAAGAAAAAAGCATTTAGATGAGGAACATTAAGATTCAATATTAACCATTTTTTCCCCTTTGGGCAAAATTATTCATCACTTGATATTTATTAAAACGGCATTTTTTGCAACAGTGAGATGGATCCTCCTGAAAAATTTCCAAACATCCTCAAAGTTATGTGACAAAGTGAAAAGGGGAAGAGAACAGACAACAGCCTCCTTTTGGCCACAGAAAGACAATGGATGTGAAGGACAGACGTTTGCTCTTTTCAGGCTCGGAAGTCTCCTAACCCTCTAGATCTAGGGATGGGGCAAAGGTTGGAGTCATTTAGGAGGGCTGTCCTGTTGTCCGCCTCCCCTATTATAAATATTTGATTTGTCCATGTGCTCTGATGTTTGAATTGTTCGTTTGTGCTGGTTTAATCTAAATTATTTAAGTGTACTTTCTTTAATAATCTTAACCAAAAGAAAAAAAAAAGAAAAGAAAAAAGAAACTAAGACAAAGGAATTGTAGATTAGAGACTTTATTTTCAGGGCAAAATGATACGGATAAGTGAACATCAACTGACCAGAAATTATTTGCTTCTGTCTGTTAGACACGTAATGGAGTCATTTAACTAGTCAAATTAGGAGCTGCAGAAATGCACCATGCTTCATTACTGAGTTCGAATGGGCACCATTTTACATTTACGTCAAAAATTATCTCATAGCAAATTAATGTTTTCATTGTGCTGAGAAGCTGAAGCTATGCAGTGTTAGCGCCACCTAGAGGCCGTTGCAAAAATACTTCAAAGGGCTCTACACCCAAGGACAAGATGATCAATAGATTAGTTTTAGGGAATAGAGTCCTGACCCCCTTTTCAAGGAAGAATGGAGTCGTTGACTCGCATTAGCTGGGCTTGGCTTATGATGTGAAGTTCTGAGAGTTCTATGAAGATTTCCCTAAATTTGCCTTAATCTGCAACGTGCTGCAATGTTTCTGCAATTTCCCCCCCTCTCTCCGTGTTGCTCTTTAAGTCTGGAAGATATGTTTGCTTGTTTTTCCTCACTTTGCTTGACTTTTTTCCACCTGCGGACTTGTATTAGACCAAAATCTCAGATTTTAGCTGAAATAGCATAATTTTAGCTGAAATAGCATGGTAAGTAAACAAGGAGAGTTCTTTTTTTTTCCTCCCATATTGTAAGTTGGCATCATTATGATCTTTGTTTTGTTAATAAAAACACTTGCTCTCTATGCAAAGAGGCAAAAACATGGCATTGTTTCATCTTAAAAAATACTGAAACTAGTAAATTCTCTGTTCACATAGGTTATAAAAGGTTGGTAGATTTCTCAAGAATGTTGGTTTCTGTTTAACTCAGAGAGAAACCATTTAGGATAAAATAGCAAACCTCTCCCTGATAAAAATATTTATTAAAATGATGTGTGGGCATTCAGTGACTCTGGGAAGCCAGAGCATACTGTCAGAGCAGAAGCAAAGGAAAAGATCAAAGCATATAAATAGCATCGAGAACTTGAGAATATTTCAAGACAACATTGATGTCTAAAATATATGTGAATGGCTGCATAATGATCGAGGCAGACATATTTCAAAGTACAGCCAGAATCTGACCTCCAACTCGGAGCTTTAAATTCTCCAAAAGACATCTGTTTTCTGAGAAAACCTTACTCCATGCTGCTCCATATAAAGGGAGGAGCCTTAGGCTAGGTGGGGAGCTAACAGGTGGGTGACCCTCATGGGTTTCGGGTCCAGGACACCGAGAGGGCATTGCAGGACACCCTTCCCCTGAGAATATAGTAGGAAGTATTGCTCTGGCTCCAGGTGAGAGAGGCACCCAGGTTTCTCAGAGTCGGGGATGGAACTTGTCTTTGTGTGCTTCCCTAGGGGGCCCCCCACTGTGCAGCATCTCTCAAGGATGAGGTGGTGATGCCCCTCTTAGCTGTACCTCCTTTCAGAGAGTTGGCTTCACCACTCTGGCCCCCGTTTTCTCCCAGCTGCTATTCTCCTGCTACTTAACTTTTTCAGCAAGCAGAAGCTGGAGAAAAACAAAGTGGCAGGTGTGATTTCTAAACAAAACAGAAAACTCTGATTTAAAAACAAAAAAAGAGAGGATAAGCATAAGTAAATAGAATAGCACCCATTCTATACTTAACTGTGATTCACAAGTGACCATTTTTAATTAAAATGCTGCCTGCCAACCTCTTTGCAGACCAAAAAAGAAAATTTCCTCGGAATGTTATCAACTCTTCAGTTTCTGCAAAGATGCTGTATTTTCAGATTTCAAAGAGAGGATCTCCTTTTGAAAGTAAATAATTGTTGGCGATCATATGAGCCTGCTAAGTACAGTATTTTAAACCCATGCTGTGTTGAAAAGTTCAAGAATTTTGCAGTGACCTTAGGGCCACAGATAGGATAATGAAAGATGGAAAGATGAGGGCAGGGTCTGAAAGCGAGTTCTCTTTTGTTCTATCGGAAGCTTTTTGTGTGTGTGGCTTAAGCTAGTGGTTCAATAGAATTTCTTTGAAACAGAAACAAAAAATGTTAAGAGCTGGTTACAAGTACTCTTGTCTGCTCTTCCCCTTAAAATGCAGGGAGAATTTTACCTCTTCTCATGAATCTTGTCTGCTGAAATGTTTCAGTCTTCATGTTATGTTTACCAAGGCCAGGCCGGAGGATCCGATAATTTATAACCATTCCTATTGGGTTTTATGTAATAACTTTGGAACTCATATAAAGTAATGATCCACAAACTCTTTTAATGTTCATTATAAAATATGAAATATTTCTCAGAACCATTGCAATTATGTGACCAGACATAACTGTTTCACACATGAGTAAATACAGGGAGGTTTAACATAACTTTATTATCTTCCTGTCTTTTCTTCTCATTGATGTGATAATACTGTTTTAATATTTTTCTAAAGAAAAGTTAAGTAATTTTAGAATCTCTACTGAGGCCCGCTTTATTGGCTTTTGTAATAGAACTCTCAAATCTAATTGTATTTATGCTCAGACTGACACCAGTAAATGTCGTGAATGGAAGGGAAATGCCCCCAAAGCTGTGTATTCTCTAATTATCGATAGATGTGTCTCTGCTGACAAGGCCTGGGGATTTGGGGAGAGTCGGAGAAGCAAAACCTTGATGGAGGCGCAGCCATCAGAGGCCCTGCAGATGCCGAGAAGGGCTTTTCTGAGGGGCAGATGAGCCCCATTGTTCTGTACTCACCACAAAACTTTCCTCCTTCCCTGTGTTGAGTCTGCCTCACTGGGGCCCAGAGCCAGCAGCATGAAACTTCTCGTATGATGGAAGGTTGATCTCCAAAGAGAATTATTCCTGGGATCCTGTCCTGGAGATTTGAGCTGAGTGGCATCGGTCTGGCTGCTTGACCTTTATCTGCAGTGTGACCTTGGAGGTCGGCTGTCCACGCTGTAAAGTGTCCTGAAGTGGTGGAAGGCAATGGGGACTGCTCTGTCCCCACTCTTCTTTCTCCCTGTCTGGGCAGCCTCTCCTCTGCTACCCATGTCCTTATGACTAAAGTGACTGTTTCTAGTCTGAAAAGTGAAAGTGATATTCACTCAGTCGTGTCTGATGCTTTGCAACCCACGGACTGTAGCCTGCCAGGCTCCTCTGTCCATGGGATTCTCCCGGCAAGAATACTGGAGTGGGTTGCCATTCCCTTCTCCAGAGAATCTTCCTAGTCTGGTACCTGGAAAAGATTGAAGAGGGCAGGTTGTATGCTTGGGTTTCTGCATCTTCTAGAAAAGGAGAGGCTTTCATAATGTCAACACATTACTCTTACTTAGTCTTAGACAAATGCTTTTTGAAGTCTAGTGTGCAAACCAGTAGCCATGTATCTATGACTATGCAGATTCTGATTCAGTGGGTCTAGGAAAGGTCCAAGAAAGAAACTTTCTCGTCTGCTCCTGGCTGAAGCCCCTGCTGTGGGTTGCCCTGGCCTGGATTCCTGGTCCACCTCCTCCTCACTGCTCTTCCCCTGGAGGCAAACAGACCCGACAGAGAGTCTAGAGGGCAAGGTGAAGCCCTCAGAGCGGCTCAGGTAGGAAAATGGGAACCAAAGTGTAGCCTGGGGGTTGGATTCAGCTCACAGATGTGTTTTGTTTGGCTTGTGTGATATTTACACGTTTGTCTTTGATTAATTGCAAACATTCTAAAGCTGTGAGGTTTTTACTTATAAACCCAGGTTTCTGGGTTCTCCAGAGAAAGTGGACTATCCAGGACAGGTGATGGAACTGGATGGGGGGCTCACTTTAGGGTCACGTGGCTCTCGCTTTCCCCAGGGACCTTCCTGCTCTCGGGGCTCCACCCTCTGTGCTCAGCTCGGGCTGCCCTGCAGTACACAGCATCTGACTGACAGTCTGGCCCATCCAGGGGGTCTTTCACTGGAGTTTTCAGGACGAGAACCCACGCCCACCTCAGAACCCAGACTCCTTCCAAGTGCTTCCACTCTGCCTCTGGCAATCGTACCTCCTGTTTCAGAAGCTGTTCGAGAGCTCCGTTCTCCCAAGCAAACCACTGGAGAGCAGGAAACTCCGCTAATTAAATGTCTCGAGAACCCCCTCCCTGAGGCCAACACCACGTCGAGACAAGCGGGCGTGATGTGAAGGCTCCCTGGCAGCAGGTGTGAACCAAGGCCCAGGCTGCGAAGGTTCCAGAGGGGCACGGGGCCTACCTTTCCCGGGGGGTGGTCGGCTGCTGTCCAGTTCGCAGGTAGGCAAGTTGGGGGCTTGTCACAGAGTCGGGAATGTTTCTTCGTGCTTAGAAAACAAACTGTGGCCCATGTCACCACTCCCCATCCCATGTTCAGTCATCCTCAGTCACCCTGGAAGGGTGTGTTGGAGCTTGACAACAAACAGCCAATTTGTGTGGTTGCTATGACAAACAATGGGGAACACTTGCATGCAGAGGTTTCTCATGACTGCCCCTGGTTGGGTGATGACTTTAGGGGAAACCAAAAGGCTCTTCTGCTTCTCCGGGCAGCGGCCACCTTGGCCTCCCGTCCCTCTAGCGGGGGACGGTGGCTGCTTGACCTGGCCACCACGCTGTTGCTGTGCTGACTGCGCTTGGTTTTCCCTGCCTGAGGACCGGCAGCCTCCGAGTGAAAGGTTGGACCTGGCCCTGGTGGATCTGAGAGCCAGCCTCGGGGCAGGCCTGGCTGAGCTCGGAGCAGGAGCCCCTAAGGCAGTTCAGCTGTGCCCACCCTCCGGTGCCGAGCAAAGATTGCTTTGAGCATAGACATTTTTATCCCTGAGCAGAATTCAGGGGTAAAATCTCTAATTTTTTTTTTTTTTTAACTGTTGAATACTGGTTAGAGATGGGTCTTCCTGCCGACAAATTCCTCAAGCTGCCTTCTGCAGCGTGAACAGGTGAAGGGGTCCTCCGCTCCTGCAACTGAGCTCCATACATCCTGGGAGTCGGAGGCTCACAGAGGACACTCAGTGAGCTGTCTTTACTCAGTTGCTGGTTAGGTAAATCTCACTTGAATTAAAATTTCCACTTCTTCCTTTTTTGAGATCAATCGTTTTACAAGAGGAATCGAAAACAATCGTTTCACAGGTGATGTGTGGTTTCTAGACTGCTCAGTGATAGAGATAGCCATCTAAAGGCAGGAGGTTCCAGCTTTCTTAGTCATTTTCTCAGAAAATGCTCAATGCTGTTAGTGAACACGGACGAGGGGATCTATCACATGTTGCACACCAAGAAAACTGCATCCAGGTATAACCACATGCAAAAGAAATGCCATACCCACTGCAGGGCACACTGCTAGGCACGGGGAGCTGGCAGCCAGGGATGGTGGCAGTCTGGAGAAACTAGGGTGAAATCAGCCTTCATCCCCAGAGTTTCAGTCTCTACTCGGGGAAATGAAACAATAATATGAGTTAAATGGATATCTGAGACAGTGAATGATAAAGTCAGAGTAAATGGTAGGAAGGAAATAACGTTGGGGAGGTCCTGAAGATCAGGAGGGCATTGAGCTAGGTCTTGAAAGATGGGGAGGCTTTGATGCAAAGCAGTGTTTTAAAGCTTCATGTGAAGAAGGCAACTAGCAAGGATGTCCTCTTGCCTGTAGTGGGCTTTTCTCTTCCATCTTCACTCACGTCCGATGGTATTTGAAAGGGCTCAGAAACGAGGTGAGTTCTCTTAGTTTCAACAAGTCACGATGTTCCAGAGACCTACCCTGGGATCCCTCTCCTGCCTGTCCTTGGTATGACTTTAAGGAACAATTGCCTGGCCTTCTGAATTGGGAACTACTTAAAATAAAATGACTGTGTTTTATATGATGAATTCAATTCTTTTCTAATGAATTTTATCAGACTGCTCTTCTGAGCACATTGCAATGTGGCAGTGCTGGACTATTTTCTAGCATAAGAAAATAAATTAATTTAGGATTTTTTAATCACATTAAAACAATATTAAAACTCTGGCGTGTCTTTTACTAGCCTTTTGCTGGAGCACACTGGGCTGTCTTTGACCGCCCAGCCGGAATATGCCCTGTGGTTCGTCCCCTAACGTTGTTCATAGCATCAGTGGCTGCGGGTCTCGTGTATGTGCGTTGGGACAGTAAGCTAGCTGCTCTGCGGCTTGCTCTCCAGAGTCAGGATGTGTCATGCCATCTCAGCAGGGACGCAACCACACATGTGCTCTCTGGTCTGTGACACTCACAGCCTTCCCTTCTGTCTCCAGACAGCTATGCCTGTCATCTTGTTACAAGGCTCCACAGAAAGCCGGGCTCACCCCTAACACGGCAGAGATGATTCAAGCTAGGCTCATTAGATGCCCTGCCCTTGGGGGCCTTGGTCTCATTCCCTAACTCAAGGGAGCCTGCCTGCCTTAGATGGCATCTACTTGAACCATGAAAATTGCAGGGGAGACTTGACGGTAGTAGACTCGTGGCCTGATCGGAAAGTGAGAAGCTACTTTGAAGGCTTTCCTTTCGCTTAGCTTTTCTGCTTTACAAAGCCTCCCTTTCCTGGAGTTAATTCACAGTTAGTCTGTGGCTGGCCCTGAAGCAGTATAGGGAGTCAGAAAGTGAAAGTGTTAGTTGCTCAGTTGTGTCTGATTCTTTGAGACCTGCATGGACTGTAGCATGCCAGGCTCCTCTATCCATGGGATTCTCCAGACAAGAATACTGGAGTGTATTGCCATGAACTCCAGGGGATTTTCCTGACCCAGGGATTGAACCTGGGTCTTTTACATTGCAGGTGAATTCTTTACCATCTAAGCTACCGCGGAAGCCCATAGAGGGTCAGAAGGGGTAAATATTTCATCTGAGATACCACACTGATGGTGGCAATGCTAGTGTTAAAGATACAGAAAGCAGATACTCCAAACGTGTTCGTAAGTTCTCCCAGTGGTGTGTCTTGGCCATACTTGGCAGACCAGACACTCAAATCCAGGAATGTCCTAGAAAGTAGAAAGCATATTAAATAACAGAGTAGTCAAGAGCTAGGGACTGGTGCCTGATAGATTCCAACTAGGACATGATGCTCAAGAAGCAACTGAACCTCACTGAGCTCCAGTCTCTTCTCGGTAGGATGAGGATGGGACTAGAACCTCCCTCAAAGGTTCATCACTCGATGGAATGTCAGTATCCGGAGGCAGCAAGATTCCAGGAATATGAGTCCAAGTCCAAGAGGACCCTCTGCTAAAGCCACTGCCCTCCTGGTTTCTGTGAGACTGTGAGAGCACTGGCTCTGGGCCTTCTTCTCCTTCACTGGCTCCCCCTTTTTGGTGTTTTTTCTGACTCCTCTTCCTCATTTGCCCTCCTCAGGCTCTTCATGGTTCGATCCTGACCTCTTCCTGGGAGATCCTTCCTCATAGATTGCACCACATGTCTGATGGTGCTTCTCAGGCCCCAAAGCTTCCTCCCACGTCCCTTCTCCAGAAGGTCTACTCTAATATGCTATGGGACTCCTCCATGGGGAGATCTCACAACATCAAGCTTAGGAGTTAACCTTGATTTCTCCCTTTCCTCGGTACTCCCAGCTAGTCCACCAAAAAGCCCTGTCAACCCTATCTAAAAAATGAATCTAGAATCTCTCCTTCTTCTGTCTTCACCCTTCAATGTGGGTGATCATCATCTCTTACCTGAGCTATGCTTTATTGATCTACTAGATCTTCCTCCAAACCAACTCGTACCCTTAAGCTAGACTGAGCTTCTAGGACATAAATTATTTTAACACCTTTCAAAAGCTTTCCATCCCCTTTGGATCAAAACTCAAGGCCCCTTAGCTACAAAGCCCAAATGATCAGGTCCCTATACAACCTTCAGCTTCATCTCTCAGGCTCTGCTCCAACTGCGTGGGTCTTCTCTCTGATCATTAAGCCCTTCTGGCTGTTTGATACCACAGGGTCTTTGAGTCCGTTCTCACTGCTGCTGCTGCTGCTAAGTCACTTCAGTCATGTCCGACTCTGTGTGACCCCATAGACGGAAGCCCACCAGGCTCCCCCGTCCCTGGGATTCTCCAGGCAAGAACACTGGAGTGGGTTGCCATTTCCTTCTCTAATGTGTGAAAGTGAAAAGTGAAAGTGAAGTCGCTCAGTCGTGTCCGACTCTTAGCGACCCCACGGACTGCAGCCTACCAGGCTCCTCCATCCATGGGATTTTCTAGGCAAGAATACTGGAGTGGCTTGCCATTGCCTTCTCCGCCGTTCTCACTACCTAGAATGAATGACCATGCACGCATACACACAGCTTTTCATGGCCAACTCCTCATTCATTAGGCCTTATTGAAACAGCGTGCTCTCAGAGAGGCAGTTACTGACATCCACTCAATAATGGCTCATCACTCTATCCTTCCCTCTCTCAATCCCTTGCTCACTTCTTGCTGTTGTTATTTAGTCGCTAAGTCTTGTCCAACTCTTGTGATCCTTGGACTGTAGCCTGTCAGGCTCCTCTGTCCATGGGATTTCCCACGCAAGAAATTGGAGTGGGTTGCCATTTCCTTCTCCAGGGGATCTTCCTGACCCAGGGATCCAACTCACGTGTTCTGCATTGGCAGGGAGATTCTTTACCACTGAGCCACCAGGGATGCCTGCTCACTTCTTAGCAATTATTTTAAAATGTGTGTGCTTACCTTTTTCATCAGTTTTGAGTCCAATTCTCCCCCCAAACTGAGAATCTAAGATGTCAGAGACCTTGTCTATTCTGCTTATGCTTTCATACTTCTGAATACCACAATGTCCAACCCACAGAAGAGATTTAATAGTATTTGTTGAATAAGGGAATGAAAAATATGCACAGATACATAAAATAAAAAGTTACTTAAATAAGCGTCAGTTTTCACTCATGTTTAGAATCTGTTTCTTGGGTCCAGACAGTCATTTCTTAGGTGTGCTCATTAGGGATGTCGAAGACTTGGTTCAGTGGAATCTAACTTTACCAATTGCATGGGGGTTTTTCAGAGATTCCTTACAATAAATAAGATTCCCTGAGCCCCTGTGAAAAGCTGGAAGTGATGCATGAAGTGTGGCCTCCAGGGTGAACAGCTGGACTGTCCTTCTGAAGAGTAGACTTAGTCTCTATCCCTGACCCCCCACCCCAGTTTGGCCCAGTGGGGTGTGCCTGTGTGTGTGTGTGTGTGTGTTTGCGTATGTGTCTGTGAGTATAGATGGTGATCCTCTTTGACAGATTGTTAGCAATTTTAAAATCTCCGTCTTTACCTCCTGTGAAAAAGCCATAGATGACAAATATAAGGGATTTGTTAACGAATGTTAGTGATACATGTGATCACTCCACTTCTCAGTGGAGACAGGACCACTGGTTACTTTGGAAGAGAAACTGGGAGGAGGAAGACCCACATGATGCTGGCCATTCAAGAGCCAGTGTGTAGAATGCAGCTATCAGCCCATTATCCAGACTTCCCTTGCAAAAATGACTGCACTTTGGAGCTGGCATCTTTCTGAGAGGCCTTGCTTGATGATTTTATCTGTTAGTTGTCACAAAGAAGCTGTTTCTAATGTTGGGAAATGTTTCAATGTTGGCAACCCTGGATCACAAGGATTTTTCTCCACCCTGCCATCTCCTTGTGTAGTAGTAAAAAATATATATATATATATCCTTTCACCTCGAGGACTCTGATGTTAAACTATATAAATGAAAGAAATTGACTTTGAGCCTAAAAATAAATATATAACACAGAAATAGCTGATAAACTAATAAATATCTATCACCATTATATTTCAAGATTTCCCAAAGATATCTGAAGAGCACTTAATTGTTACTGAGTAATCAATTATTCAATTAACCTTCTTCTCATTGAATATATTTTTGATACAACTTTTTGAAGCTTCAGCTTTAAAAGGTTCCTATCGATTGAAAGTTTCAAGGCCATATGGCCTGAATATTGGATTTGTGCCGTCATGATTGACAGTGGAGGCTGGTAATCACATGCAAATATTTCAGATGGTGTGAGTTTCAATGATGAGGCTACAATGGTGATGCTCATTTTGTAGATAAATATATTTATGCACCTGTGGATGTATGTACGTATGTACTTACATACACAAAATCTCTGCCTCCTGTATGTACTTCCCAGGCCTGCGCATACACACACAGCGACTGCTTCATTTAGTACAAATGTTGACCAAATACAAGCCCCACTCCAGACGTGAGCCCAGCGTTCCAAAGAGTAACTGTATCATCTCAGAGGCCACCCGGTGATTCAGTGATTTGAGTTTTGGAAGTCTTCTATTTAAACAAGATAAGAGACTGGCAATGCTCTCAAATGCAAAAATTAAATTGCATGAGGCTTAAACTTGTAGGTTGAAAAAAATCCTTTCCATCCAAAAGGAATCTTTTCTGCTCTGTTTTGTCCCAATTTATTTTTCTAGAATCTTCTTAGGTAACCTCAGGTTTGTCAGAGCCTGTATTGCCTTCTTTTCTTAATTTAATCTTTCTCCCAACGATAGTTTAATGTGTGAGTGTGTGGAATTAACAGGGGTTATGATAATCTTGGGTGGTATAACCAGGCGGAAACAACTTCACTTTGGGCTTCCCTGGTGGCTCAGAGAAGGAAATGGCAACCCACTCCAGTGTTCTTGCCTGGAGAGTCCCAGGGACGGGGGAGCCTGGTGGGCTTCCGTCTGGGGGGTCACACAGAGTCGGACACGACTGAGGTGACTTAGCAGTAGCAGGTGGCTCAGAGGTTAAAGCGTCTGCCCGCAATGCGGGAGACCCGGGTTCGATCCCTGGGTCGGGAAGATCCCCTGGCAAAGGAAATGGTAACCCACTCCAGTATTCTTGCCTGGAGAATCCCATGGACGGAGAAGCCTGGTAGGCTACACAGTCCACGGGGTCGCATAGAGTCGGACACGACTGAGCGACGGAACGGAACGGAATAAGTAGTATAGGCAAAGAACTCTCTGTACTGTGTCACGTGGGCAAAGGCTGAGGCTACTGTAGCAGGTTCTGAACTCATCCCTTGAAATAAGAAGTTTCAAGCTTTCTGGCGGCCAAGGAAGCAATGTATGTGTTAAATAGATATAAAATATGCAACCCCTTTCACCTGGAAATTCCACTTCGAGGCATTCATCCAAAGAAAATTACCTGATGTGTGGGGAAAGATTTTTCTATAGACATAATAATCATCACATCCCTTAAAACAGGGGAAACTTAGAAAACAACCCACATGCCCAAGAAGAGGGATAAAGTTAAATAAATTAGGTGCCTCCACAGGAAGAAACACCATGTAGCCATAAAATTATATTGCAGAGGAATAATTAATGACATGGAGAAATATTGACAATACCTATAACATTTAGTGAAAAGCTGTATTTGAAGCATAAATTTTGTAAATATATATATATATTTCTACATAGAAAAAAAAAGGTTGGATGATTTTACATTTAAAATGCCCAGGGGTCATGTCTAGGTATTGAGATGGTGGGAGATGATTATTTATTCTGTCTTAAGCTTTTATTTTCCACATCTTCTATATATTTTACTAATGAACCCCTGAAGATCTTGAAATTAGCATAGCTTAATAGCTCAGAGCTTACATGATTTGATGCACCCAACTTTCCTGAAAATGGTTTGCGATTGTGGAGGCTCTCCTGACCCATCTCGAGCCAGTGTTTTGTGGTCTCGCCCCCCAGCCCCCACTTCACAACATCTAGGAAGCCAGAGTGCTGAGCTGTGGGTGCTAAGACGGGCCCCCCAGAACACAGTCATAATCAAGATATTAGCAAAGAGTTTCTGTCCTGAAAAATACCATAAACAGGCTCGGTTTGACCTCCTTAATGCAGGAGCACTTTAGTAATCTGCGCCTAATGATTTTTTACATTAAGCCCCAGCTTGTGTTGGGCCCTTGTGAGGCGCAGTAATTTAAGAACAGTCATTTTGCACATTCCGATCCCATTATGTTACATTGTTACTGAATAAAGACTGGTATTATGTTGCTCCCATAAAGGGCAGAAGTGGCCTGAATTTTATCTGCTGAACGAATCAATCTGGATTATGTCAGCTGAAAAGAATTGCGACTGCAGACTCTCCCGCAGATGGGGGGACAGGGTTCTTTTTTTTTTTTTTTTTATGTATCTGTTAGTTCTGAATACATGATCTAAGATAATACCTTGTGGTGACTGAAAAGTAGTTTTTCTCTCTTATTTCTCAGTGAGGAGTGTACCAATTATCATTTCAACATCATGTATTAGGAGATCAACTGGGGACTGAAAGCCATTTCCCCATGTTAATACTCTGCTGTATTTAAGCCGCCCTGACGGCCTGTCGGGGCTGTGGGAAAAAGATTGAGCAAATAATGAGGAAAGAGCTTAGAAAAAAGGCAGAGGGTGGGGCTTGGCAAGGGATGTGAACTATTCATCAACAACTCAACAAGGATGATGGAAATAATAAGTTCCCCTTAAAGAAAAAGGGGAAAGTTTTTTTTTTTTTTTAAAGAAATAGTTTCCCCTAGGTGGGGGGTGGGGGGTGGGGGGAAGAAAAACACATTTAACCCTAACTTTGTCCTGCTTCTCCATGAACTGATTTTAAACTTCCTGAAATCAGCCAATGCTTCCCTTTGAAATGGATAGTGCACAGTTTAAACAGGGTGCATTCTTTAGCAATCAGTTTAAGAAAACAGTGTCTAATTTCCTGTCCATTTGTGCAAATTTCTTAGCATGTGGCAGTGTCATTTAATATCGAAGTACAGTAATGCTCTGCTTTAACGCAGGCAAATCCTTTGCGTGAAATAATTTGTGTGATCTTTGAACTGACCATGAATAAAATCAAGTCCTTACTCTGCACCCTTATTTATACGGTAGAGAAAACCTTTGAAACCCGAAGCCCTTCGGGATATGGTTTATGTATCCAGTAAGTTGCTTAAAATAATATAACTCTGTTGCATTTTATAAGTTTCCCCTCACTCCTCTAGTCACCATTATGCAACCCCTTCCAAATATTTACCTTAGAAATGAATAGGCTTTTCTAATATTATTGTGCTCAGAGTTGCTAAATTTCCATTCAGCAGACCTAATTCCGCCATCTGCAAAGTTCTAGATTTTATAATACTTATAAGCTGTTTCTAATCTATTTTTACTGCCTTGTTCTGTCCTGAAATGTCAAAGAGTGCAGAATAGGTCTTGGAATTAACATGACAGTTAAGAAACTTGGCAAGGTTTTACAGCAGATTGTGACATTAACAAAATACAAAGGAGAATGGTGAAATTAACATTAATGTATGCTTGCAGACACTATAAAAATCTATATGTCCATGATCAGGGAATTAAAAAATAGGCATGTTTTTAGGATGATGCTATTAAAGGCAGATCTTTACTATGAAAAGAAATTTCCATATGAAAAGCAACTTACTAAAAGTAATGCCGTAATCCCCTCTCTGGAATGAACAACAGGTTTATGGTCCTAGGTCAAGTAGGCATATGGCTGTCTCCGGTTGCCAATTTTTTTTTTTTTTCTTCCCTAGACTTCTTTAATCTGTGATAAAACTGCTTTGAAAGCACTAATAGCATTTTTTCACAGCTGTGAGGGAGATCATATGATAGATGTACCTAGAAGGGAGATCGTTTGTTTAGATTCACAGATTGAAAAAATAAATCACTTAGGGCCCACTTTTAATTTCATCACGGGAAGGTTTCAAGCAGTGCTTTCTAGAGGAATTCATATTGTTTCTATCTTTCCCTCTCTCTGCAGCTGCCAGAATCTGCCTGTCCGGGGTGTTCCTTGGTGATTGTAGTTGTATACACTATAATAATTTTGACCTTGGGCTGCTGTTTTAGGAACACTGTGTTTTAGGAACGTGGAGTCTTGGTGTTTGAATCATGCTAGGATGATTCTGAGGACTGGGTGAATGTGCAGACTGTGATCACATCACTGGACCTAAACCCCGGCTCTTTCTTCTGTCTGTGTGATCTCGGGCCAGCTACTTAACTTCTCTGAACCTCAGATTCCTCATCCAAAAAAGAGGGAAACAAAAACATTGACTTGTCCAGCGGTAGTTGTCTTAGAACAGCATATGTATATATGAAAATCCCTGCCACATAGTAACTGTGATTTATGCAGTTGTTTATGTTTTGAATCTAAGAATGGGAAAACTCAGTGAGGGTGGGGGTGGGGGAAGAAACTCTGGGCCTTTGAACACACTCTGCTTCCTGTGGAGTTGGTGCAGCTGGCATCAAAGAGCGTGTTCTGCTATAAAAATCTCTGATCCTACGTGCCCTCTGGACACCTCCCAGACGGGAGTGCTGAACCCCGGGCTGCCAGCCCAGTTTTTGGGTCCAGCAGCTCTTCCCTTAACTACTCCAGGCCTCCACATATCCACCTGTAAACAGGGCACAGGGCTTCCCAGGTGGTGCTACTGGTAAAGAACCTGCCTGCCAATGCAGGAGACATAAGAGAGGTGGGTTCGATCCCTGGGTCCAGAAGATCCCTTGGAGGAGGGCATGGCAACCCACTCCAGCATTCTTGCCTGGAGAATCCCATGGACAGAGGAGCCTGGTGGGCTGCAGTCCATAGGGTCGCAGAGAGTCAGACAGGACTGAAGCAACTTTGCACACACACAAACGGCACAAGCATGCCTCTTGCAGGGGCTGGGATAGCAAAGCCAGTTATTCAACAGAAGTCCCTTAGGATCAAAAAAAAAAAATAATACATTTTTTTTTTAAGAAGGAGAAAGTTTAAAGAACAGTAAGTAATGCAGTGTTTTCTGAGCTGTCATGCGGGGGACGACTTGGCTCTGCAGCTCTGTGCCAGCCATGGGGCAGGTCCCAGGAGGTAACTCAGCACAGCCTTGAGACGGTGGGTCCTGTGTGGGGGGAGCCATTGCTGCCCTGCCCTCCCTGCCTGCCTGAGCTTGGGGTTTTCCAGGGCGGTGGGGGGCTCTCCTGCAGGACATCCTGGCTGTCTGTCTGAAGGCCCAGGACAGGTAAACTCTGGATATCACCTAGACTTGACATGTCATGTCAGCCCCAAGGGGCCAAGCCCGGTGTTCCTCCAGCTGGACAAGGCAGTCCTGCAAATAAAGTGAGGGACAGGCAGCCATGAGGAGCCTTTTTGGGGCCCTGGCCTCTTGGGGGGTGCCTCCCGGGCAGTGGGCAGGCTCACATGGGGTCAGAGGGCTGAGGGAAAAGGAGCAGTCATGGGCTAGAGGCAGGCATGCATGCAAACACGTATGCATGTGTGCTCACTGGCTCCTTATGCCTATCTCCAGGAGACACTGTCCTTGGCCCGCCCTGCCCCTCCCAGCAGCGGGTGTGGGCCTGCCTCCCTCTCTCCTCATGGACACAGGCGCTGATGCCCAGGTGCTTCTTGTCTTTGATGCCTTGGGTCGCTTGGGCCCTCCTTCTGGGTTCCTTCCCAAATCGGGTCCTGGCCAGGCTGGGCATCCTCGTCCCCACATTCTACCTGATCCTTTCCTGGAGATGCTGGCCGGCGCTGGCTGCACTCACCTCCTTCCACCAGCAGATGGCGCTCTCTGCTCAGCAATGAGGCCCACATGTGAGGTTAGGATAAAATCCAACCTGTTTGATTCCCATTGGGCACCAGGCAATCTGAGCCTTAGGGTGGATGTTCTTGGAGCAGCCCTGTGTCCTGCAGAGAAGCCCAGGCCTGGGGGGACGGCGGTGTCAGGTGTCTGGTCTAGTTCCCTGCTTCAGAGCTGCGGCTCATGTGTTTTAATTGCTTCATTTGCTTAAAAATGAACTTACCCACAGTAAAAATTCAAGATATATAATAGAGCATAACAGGCAATCTCAAGAAATGTCAGTGACAGGGGACATGGGGCTGCTGAGCCACAAGGGGTCAGCACTGAGTGCCCTCTGTCCCCCGGGGCAGTCTAGGCGCTCTCGGATCGGCCCACTTCTGACATGACTGCAGCCTGTCCTGTGAGTCGGGGACCTCAAGGCAAACTATGCTTACCAGGGTCTTGCGAGATCATAAGAGCAACAACTGTTCATTTGACACCTGCTGTGCATCGGGCCCTCTCCTTACAGCAGTTCATTTACTCTTTGGGCAGGTGTGATTGTGCCCATTTCATGGGAAGGGAAACTGAGGTTCAAAGGCACTGTGGCATGCCTCAGTTAGTAGAACAGGGACCTGTGCCTGGAGAATGCCAGGCCTTCAGGAGCAGGAGGGGCATTTGAGTGTCCCTGAGTTCACCCCGCTTCCCAGGGGCTCTCCACCCCTGTTTCCTGGACCCCATGTCCATTATTAGTCCAAGAGGCCTTGTCCCTGCTGAAGCTGCCTGCTGGGGGTGTGGTGAGGGGTAGGAGACCCCAAGGTGACAAAGTGCCCCTGCAGACCTGAGTCAAGATTAACTGAAGGAAATGATAAAGACTGTACAAAAAAATGTCAGAAGACTAGCTTTTAGTTAGTTGTGTTTTTAATAGCAAGAGATAAGGTAATTCCAATTTTTAGGTGTCCAGACTAAATGAATGCCTACCTGCTCTGGAAGCCTGGCGCATGTCAGGTTGTCTTAGGTGAACGGTGGTAGGTGAATGGCTAACAGCCCATTTATGACAGTGGTTGTGGTAGCAGATTATAATAGTGAACAGTGGAGCGTGCCCAGTGTGTTTTGAGGGCTACAGTGTGCTAGGAAACTATACTATGAGCCTCACCTATTTTAGATCATTTTATCCTCAAACCCTGTGAAGTATGAATTATTATTAGTCTCATTTCACAAATTAGGGAATACGGGCTCAGAGAGGTTAAGTAACTTGTCTAAGGTCACACAGCTGGTGATCAGTAGAGTCAGATTTGAAATCATGTCTGCAGGGCACCATCATTTCAAGGCATTTTATTTCAATGGGCATGTAATTTGCCTCTGAAATGACTGCAGTGCTCTTTGGAAGCGCTAACTGCCCTGAGCTATCTGGATGCCTCTTGGATGTTAAGTGCAATATTAGACAAAAATTTAATTCTTTGGTTCATGTTAATGGTCTTGGCCGCATTTTCTCCCTCTCCAGGAAACAATTTTTGCACAATTAGAACATTTACCCTAGAGATGCTCTTCCAAATTTGGCTGAGTGCCCCTAGAGTGGCAGTTCCTGACCTTGACGTAAAGATCTAAGTAGCTTTTCTTTAGGGTTGGGGGTTGAGGTTTTCTCTCCTTTTGCTTGCAGAATGGTTCCAGCATCCCCGGGCCAATGATGGGACCCTTCTAGACATTTTCCCCCAACCCCTAGCCAGGCTACAGATGCTTCATGCTGTGTGTGGATACAGGGACAGCTCCTGAGTATGGTGGTTCCATCCAGGACTCTGGGGTCCAGGTTAGGGGTCACTGCAGCCCCCCAAAACTCCAGTAATGGCAACATTTAAGCTGGGCCCTAGTTCCTTGCTTTAGAGTTGACCTGGGTCTTTCTGGGGTTTGGAGGCCAGCTTTAGGGTCTTCCCTGCCTCAAGTGCGGATACTGCTCAGAGGCTGTGTGTCCCTTCTATCCGGGGGACTCACAGTGCTGGCCTCTCTTAATTCCTGGCCAGGTGAGGGACAGCAGGGAAGGTCCCAGTTCCTGGCCTGGGAGAAAGCCTTTAGCTGCCATCACCACTGGAGCTGTCAACATGCCCACCAATCCCCCTGCCTCAGCTCAGCTCACTCTCCTAAGGGCTCCTGGGTGCAAAATGCAAGACATCTGAGGAGCTTCCATTTAATTTGGAAAAGGATCGCTCCTTGAATGTCCAGAAGAAGGAACCAGGCCCCTGATCAGAAGGACTGATTTCATCTCAGCTCAGGGAGTGTGAGTTTTGTGTGGGTAGCAGGAACTGGTGACTTTGGGGGGGCCCTTAAGTGCCAGGGCATTGGCCCCAGGGCAGTCCATGGAGTTATCAATGGGGTGGGCTAGAGGCTTCTAAGAGCCCGGCTAGATCATTCCCAGATGCAGCAGCAGCAGAGCTCAGACTGTCTCTTGGAGGTGATGCCCTGACTAGCAGTAGCGGGTGTGTAGTTTTGGAGAGGAACTACGAGCAATTTTGGGAAATACCTCTTGTCAACTCAGGTTCCCCATTTCTATTCCTCACTCACTTCCCCAAACTGGGCATCTGGCAGGCTGAGCTGTGCAGATGGGGTCCAAGGATCCTTAGAGATAGCTGAAAGCTTGGAGTCCCCTGCTTGAGGAAGGAGCCGCCCACTAAAGCTGCCTGTCCACCTATGGCATCCCGAGGACTCAGCCTCCGTGTCCAACTGGACTGAAGGAAGAAGGGACAGGCTCCTGGGGAATCTGGGGCTGCAGGCAGCTGTGACGTTCTAGACGGCTCCCTTTTCCAGTTCAAGGACCCGGTGGCAGGAATCCGAAATGACCACAAGAGGGCGCCCGAGGCCTGCAGAAGGCATCCCGCTCCGTCGCTTCAGTCGCGTCCGACTCTGTGCGACCCCATGCACTGCAGCCGGTCAGGCTCCTCTGTCTGTGGGTTTCTCTAAGCAAGAATACTGGAGTGGGTTGCCATTTCCTTCTCCAGGGGATATTCCCGACACAGAGATCAAACCCGCGTCTCTTCCATCTCCTGGACTGGCAGGCGGGTTCTTTACCACGACGCACACCTGGGAAACTGGGCTCCATTTGTAGAAAACCTGGAAGATGACTCTATGAGCGGAGTTGTGAGGGATAGGCGTGTTCAACTAATAAAGGTCCGTATTGACCCTCACTGGGGTATTGGGAAAAGATACGGGTGGGGCTAAAATTGCTCTTACTCTTGGAAAAAATTATAAGAGAAAAGACATCGGGGTAGTCACTTTGTTCAATTCTGTATTCATGGAGACAAGCTGCATTTATGGAGCATCTGCTGTATACAAAGTTTGAGGGTACGATGTGGGTGAGACAGCTGCCCCTTCCTCCCACAGGACACAGGGGAAAGAGCTGGACCCAGTTCCCACTCCACGTCCAGACCCACAACTACCCAATCCAGTATCTCCCATTCTGTCACTTTCCCCAGAGGGGAGAAAGCTCAGATTTAAAGGGCCTTAGCATGAGACTCGGAGAAGGCAATGGCAAGCCACTCCAGTACTCTTGCCTGGAAAATCCCATGGACGGAAGAGCCTGGTAGGCTGTAGTCCATGGAGTCGCTACGAGCCAGACATCACTTTCACTTTTCACTTTCACACATTGGAGAAGGAAATGGCAACCCACTCCAGTGTTCTTGCCTGGAGAATCCCAGGGACAGGGGAGCCTGGTGGGCTGCCGTCTATGGGGTCACATAGAGTCGGACACAACTGAAGTGACTTAGCAGCAGCAGCAGCAGCATGGGACTTGACTGGGCTGAGTGCCTTGCTGCGGGAGTCTGGGCCCTCTCTCTATCCTTGAGATTCCCAACAAGGATAAAGGGCTTTTCAAGACAGGTGGGGTCAAAGGGAGATTGGAGCACGCCCTCAGGTTGTGTTCGAATCCGGTCCTTAGTAGCGATGCACCCTGGGGGAGCCAGGCACTCCCCTGGGTGGCAGAGTTCTGCCTGTAAACTGGCAGGGTCTCAGTTACTGCTCTAGCTTAGGACAGGCTGGTAGCGCGACTGAGATCTATGCAGAGAAGCCTCTTTAGCCTGACGCTGGTGCAGAGTAAGGATTTTGCCACGGAGGCTATTATTATTATTGACATCATTGTTGTTGTATCCTAGGCCCCGCCAGGCTATTCCAGGATCCTGGGGGTGGCCAGTGGGTCTTTCACAGTGAAGAGAGCTTTGTTTTCTTTATTGGGGGAGCATCTTCAATGCTCCATCTGTGGAGTCAGGTCCCAGGAGACCCTTCTGGAGTGGCCCCTGGTTCATCAGTGGCAGGTCTGAAGTCGGGAGCTGTCCTGGGTCCAGTCCCGCCCATCTGTGCGAGAGTACATTCTGCCGATTCTCCCCAGTTCACGGCCACATCCTGCTCCTCCATCCTCCGCTCTTCTCCCCATCAGATCCGGCCCTGCCCCAGGGTCCACCTCGCATCTGCTGAGGCATCTGCCCTCGCACTCATCCCCTTGTTCAGTCACTCATCCAGCTCTCATTCACTCAGCACACGTACAGGTCAGGCCCACGCCGGCCCCGGGACAAGGAGGACGCGCAGATCTTCGTTCCTGTCCACAGAGAGATGGTGGATGTGGGCATGTGAGCGTGTGGCGGGTGCCCTTGGGCTCTGCCCCCCTGACCTGTATTCAGGCCTGAGGTTGGGGAAGGGGGCCAAGGGAGGTTCCTGAAGAAAGTGCCAGTCTGAATCCTGGAGGGCGGAGCGAGGTGACCGTGACAGAGGTGGCCCGGCTGAGGACATAGCATACAGCGACAGGCCCTGCTTGGGGACTGACGGGGGTCCTGGGGCTGACGTGGGAGGGCAGTTTGGAGGGTGGAGGCAGGGACAGGGGTCTGCAGAGAGCTAGAGACCAGGTCATGGAGAGCTTGTCCACCCAAAGGAGATGTTGGTGGCCTCGTCTGAGTGGTTCTGGGCTGCAGAGGGCTAGGGCAGGGATAAATGGGGGTGGGGGAGAATGGGGCAGGGCAGAGGTCCCAAGCTTGGTGAGGACCTGGCCCAGACTGGGGGGAGATGGCAGGGAGGGTCTAACTCGTGAGCACCCACCCTGCCTCATGAAGCGCTAGCATAAACAGATGCAGTGGTGAACAGCTGAGAGCCTCCTTCCAGGCCTCATGCAGCAGGCAGGAAGGCAGGAGGTCCCGTGGACACCAGGCTGGGGCACAGGGCTGCCCTCCAGGTACCAGATGACAGTCCATACTATGTCAAGACATTTCCACGTCTCACGGACTCTGAGGACTGGAGTCTGCGGAACCCTGGGCAGCCAATCCACCCAGCCCAGACCAAACCACTTGGTCCTAACTTGGGGTGAGAATGTTTTATTCCAAACAAGATTGATTACACAGCTAGAGAAACTGAACCTGGACAGAAGCAAGTAACTTCCCTCCCTTGTGGAACTCAGAACTTCTGATGAGTGGTCACCAGTGGACGCTGTCTCCTCTGGTGGCGTCCGTGTCTGCAGAGTGTCCTGGGGTATTCTAGGGCTGTTGCTGCCAAGTTCCATCCCTGATAGTCCTGAGTTTACCACCAAATGTAATATTTTATACATTAATACACATATTTGCAGTAGTACAATTAGTGAACATATCAGCTATGGGCTAAAAGAGTTCTGAGGGCTGGGCTGGCCATCAGCTTTGATTTGGTGCATTATTTCTGCAGAAAAGTGTGTTTTGAAGTTTGTTCAGAAAACAGGATCAAAGCTGCGAGAGACATCCCCTCCCCTCCACCAACATTTCCTCCTCACTCGTAACGATGTGTTCGTCAAGGTTCACTCATTTCGTATCTTGAGGATCTGTTAGAAAGATCACTGGAACACAATGATGAGAAGTCCTGGTTTGAAAACAAACAAAAACAAGCAAACAAAACCAGTCCCCACTTATCGCTTCTGTGACCTTTGTCCTTTGCTTGGATTCTTGCAGAATCAGATGCTGAGACAAAGATTTCCCTAGAGTTAGACTTTGGGGGAGGAGATCCTGGTAAGGATGAGGCGGGGGTAGGGACATGAAGCAGGAAGGAGCGGCCGAGATGGAACTTGTTTCGGAGCAGGTTAGTGCTGTGGGGAGGGGGCTCAGGTCCGCTGGGGACTCACTGAGGCCCACGGGAGCTGGGCCTTTATAAACCACCCCCTTGGTTGAGTGAACCTGGGGCTTCAAACCAATGTGATGCCCGGGCTGGAGAACAGCCTCAGAAAACCTGCAGCCTTTGGCACATGTGGGAACAGGCCTGAGACCCGTGGGAGCCTCACCTCGGGAGCCTCAGTTGCCTGGTCTGCAAGGTCCGCGGTTCCGTCCTCCCAGGACCTTCTGGGATGGTGCGTGTGGCCCAGTGAAAGAGATGCACTGAGCCTGGGGCCGGCGCTGCCGAGGCGCTGCCCACATCATGCTCCTTTGATTGCTTTTCTGTGCTCTTCTTCTTTCCTGACTCAAATACTCATCTTCCAGTTTATTTTCAGATCTTCCTTCTCCTCCGCCGGGGACGACTTTTGATGCCCCACGCTTGGGTCCTGAGCCCAACCAAGGTGGCCTCTTTGTACCTCAGAAGCTTACTCTTGCAGCCTGCTCTCCCCGCCTGGGTTTGCACACGGGCCACAGCAGCACCCTTGCACTGGCTGCCCAGCAGGTCCAGACACAAGGGATGTCGGCCTTTCCTTCTCCTTGCCTCTCTGGCCGAGGCAGTTGTGTCCACAGCCTTCTACCTCTGGGCTTACCACCGCCCCCCGCCCCCAGTACCTCTGGCCTGACAGACACACCTCCCGATTTCAGGTTCCCCGTGTTTATGGCTAAAATTATTACTGGTGACCGACACGCAGCCCCTTTCTCCTGCGTTGTCATTTTATGTTAATTGAATGCTCGTGTTAATCTAATAGAGTTTAGATTTATGTTGGGTTCTGTAGAGTGTCATATTTTAATCAATACACATCCCAACGTTTAGATGGACAGATGAGAAAACCTGCTTCGTCTCTGCACTTCGGTTCCATCAGCTGTCAATAATTCCTAGTTTGAATCCTTCAGACAGTCAGATTTATGGGTTTGAGTATATTGCATTCATCACAGAAATTAACTTTGGGGGGAAATGATGTGAAAGGTCACATGACATCTCAAAGAGGCAGATATTGTGTTTCAGAGATGAAGCACTCTGAAATATTTATCTAAGGGAAGTGGGCTGGCAGGATGGTGGTGAGAGGATTTCAGGGTCTGGAGGTGGAGCTCTGTCAGGAGATGCCACTCCTGAGGGAGAACTGGCATCACGCAATTCCGGGAAGAGCCGAGGTCTAGGGTGGTGCTGGTGTCAATGTCCATGGGCCACCCGGGGATGGAGAGGGAGTGGGCAAATGTTAGCAAAAGTGGATGCCACTAGCATATACAGTTCAGTTCAGTTCATTTCAGTCACTTAGTTGTTTCCGACTCTTTGCAACCCCATGGACTGCAGCACCGCCAGGCTTCCCTGTCCATCACCAACTCCCAGAGCTTGCTCAAACCCATGTCCATCAAGTCAGTGATGCCATCCAACCATCTCATCCTCTGTCGTCCCCTTCTCCTCCTGCCTTCAATCTTTCCCAGCAATAGGGTCTTTTACAGTGAGTCAGTTCTTTGCATCCAGGTGGCCAAAGTACTGGAGTTTCAGCTTCAGCATCAGTCCTTTCAATTAATATTCAGGTTTCTTGAATATTTCATGAAGAAATATTCCTGATTTCTTTTAGGATTGACTGGTTTGATCTCCTTACAGTCCAAGGGACTCTCAAGAGTCTTCTCCAATAACACAGTTGAAAAGCATCAATTCTTCAGTGCTCAGCTTTCTTTATGGTCCAACTCTCACATCCATACATGACTACTGGGAGAACCAAAGCTTTGACTAGACGGACCTTTGTCAGCAAAGTAATGTCTCTGTTTTTTAACATGCTGTCTAGGTTGGTCATAGCTTTTCTTCCAAGGAGCAAGTTTTTTTTTAATTTAATGGCTGCAGTCACCATCTGCAGTGATTTTGGAGCCCCCAAAATAAAGTCTCGCACCATTTCCATTGTTTCCCCATCTATTTGCCATGAAGTGATGGGACCAGATGCCATGATCTTCATTTTCCTAATGTTGAGTTTTAATCCAACTTTTTCACTTTCCTCTTTCACTTTCATCAAGAGGCTCTTTAGTTCTTCTTTGCTTTCTGCCATAAGGGTGGTGTCATCTGTGTATCTGAGATTATTGATATTTCTCCCAGCAATCTTAATTCCAGCTTGTGCTTCATCCAAACTGGCATTTTGCATGATATACCCTGCATATAATTTAAATAAGCAGGGTGACAACGTACAACTTTGATGCACTCTTTTCCCTATTTGGAGCCACGTCTGGTTCTAACTATTGCTTCTTGACGTGTGTACAGGTCCTGAGAAGGAGGCAGGTAAGGTGGTCTGGTATTTCCATCTCTAACATATACACAGTACTATGTATAAACCAGATAATCAGCCAGGACTAGTATGTATAGCACAGGGAACTCTATTCAATACTCTGTAATAACCTCTATGGGAAAAACATCTGTAAAATAGTAGATACATGGATATGTAACTGAATCACTTTGCTAGACATCTGAAATTAACACAACTTTGTAAATCAGCTATACTCCAGTATAAAATAAGGATGAAATTTTAAAAAGTGGTTGCCATTCATGTCAAGTGGAGGACTCTTCTCCTCTGGAATTCTGCTTCCCCTCTCTCATGGAGGTTTCTCCAGAATCAGATCCTGTGCGAAGGATTTGCATGGTGTGGGCTGGTGACCTGTAGGGAAGAGAACAGAGCCCGGGTGCTGCTGGAGCTTTGGGGAAACTCCTTCAAGTCACCTGGGGGAGGAGGCCTTCCAGGTCACGGCCCACTGTGGAGTGAGGGTACCTGCTGGGGACATGAACTCTCGGACACTTCCTGCTCGTCCTGCCCGCTGGCCAGGCAGCCTCTGCAGCCAGGAAGAGAGGTTATTAAAGCCTCAGGTGCTGCATCCGTGCTCGTGGGAGGCAGACATGAGTGTTTAGAGCCCAGGGACTAGGAGAAGGGATGCTCAGACCAGCCATGGTCAGGGTGCAGAAGAAGATGGCAGGTGGTTGCTGGACACTGGGATGGGTCCCCTGCCTACCTTCCTGCCTTGCCAAACCCCTGCCCCTGAGAAACCGTAGCAGCTGAAGATGCCTGGAAGGCTGTGCTTTCAGGGCTCCCTAAGTGACGCAGATGACAGTCCAACGCTTCCTGGGACTTCCTTTCCCTCTTTTAGCCTTACTTCCTGCATCTGCACAACATCGCCTATTAGTCTTGGAGTCCTTTTGTCCTGCATCTGGGGCACTGGAGATGCCCCAAGATGCTGGGTGCCCCCACAGATGCCCCCAGACCCCTGTGCAGAGATTTATATTGGGACAGGGGCTGCTCATCTCTGTTTGTGTGTGTGAAAGTGAAAGTCACTCAGTCGTCTCCGAGTCTTTGTGACCCCATGGACTATACCGTTCATGGAATTCTCCAGGCCACAATACTGGAGTGGGTAGCCCTTCTCTTCTCCAGGGGATCTTCCCAACCCAGGGATCAAACCCAGGTCTCCCGCATTGCGGGCAGATTCTTTACTAGCTGAGCCATACGGGAAGCCCATGAATAGTGGAGTGGGTAGCCCTTCTCTTCTCCAGCAGATTTTCCCAACCCAGGAATCAACCCTGGGTCTCCCGCATTGCAAGCAGATTCTTTACCAACTGAGCTCTCAGGGAAGTGCTATTTCTGTGTGGAGATAAGCAGAAGGACTTGGTCTGGAGTTTGCTGTCTCAAGTGAGCCTAAGACCCCCACTGATGGACCCGAAGCAGGTTTCTGTAGCCAGTGAGAGGAAACCTTGAAGAGGGCCCCAGGGAGACCAGGCAGAGCCGGGCAGGTTCTTGGCTGCATTCTCTGCTAGGATTTGTTTTCACTTGATTTGCAGAGGGAAAGGCAATGAGAGCCCTCTGAGTTCTGCTTGTCCTGGCACCCACAGGAAGGATTGGTTGACCTCCCCAGTCTAGCGACTCTGGACCCAGAGGATGTATTTTCAGGGCTGGAGAGAGGACGGTCCTCTGGGAGCTTCTCTTTGCATGACATGGGTGTTCAGTAGTGGGCTTTCACACAGATACACACTGGCTTTTAAACTCTGACACTGTAACTGAGAAATTCGTGCACTTGGTGTCTTTGGAGGCATTCTTTTGTGAGCTCTAGCTCTCCAAAAATGGTATCCTTGTCTCTTCTGTGCCTTAATATGAACTTGAACCCTTGTGCATAAAGTCTGATGTGTTCTGATTAGACTCCATGGCAATTTGTGGATCAGTAAATAATGTGGCTTCCGCCTGTCAAGTCCATGTGGCTTCCACCTCTCCTTGCCACGTGCCGGGAAGCATGCCCACCAGGAGAGTGGGGGTCTTTACATCAGCAGCATCATTTGGGAACATATCTGTATTTGCAAAAATCCATTATAACCCCATTGTTGTGGGAGATGCAGTTAATAATGAAGGTGGCAAAAATATGATTTTAAATCAGTTTAATAAAATTATTCAAGTAGATTTTAAATCATTTTTACAGTTGATTTAACATTTGTGACTGGTTTATAGATTATGATATAGGATGGTGTTTGCATCTTTGCAATTTTATTCCAATTTAGAAACAGTACAAATATTAATTTTTGCTTCAATAATGGAGCCTTTGAGAATTAAACTTGTCTTTTCTCAACACACATTTTATGAAAATGATTTTAATATGATTTTTTAATATATTTTTGAGGAACCTTTTGCAGGAAGCCCTTTAACAAGGACTGAAATGGAAGTCTCTTCTTGAAGTTTCTCTTGCAACAAAGGGGGAAAGTTTTCGGGGAGCAGGGTTTCTTTATGGGAGACCTGATGCTTTCTCTACAATTGAAGAAAATTTGGAAGCTTCTAGAAAAAGTTTCTTAGACATTAGGAGCGCAATTACAGTAAACACTGATTGGTAACCATTGGGTTGCCTTGGTTACCGTGGGGCTGCCGCGGTAGGCTGGGTCTGTGGAGAAGTCAGACACCCGGCTGGTACTGCGGGAGACAGGCTTCTATGGACCCAGCTTTCGTTCTCATGGTTAGTGGGGACTGGCCACTTCTCAGCTTCATGGTCTCAGCAGCTAGGTGACCCGTGGCAGGTGTTACCTGGTCGTGTTAATTTGGCCTCTTAAGGGCCTCCTATCAGCCTGTGATGAACCTACAAAGCAAACTGGCCGGCTGCAAGGACGGGACCCTGGTCCCTCACCTCCCCAGAGGGGTCACACTTGATCCCCTGGCCCTCTGGCCGTCCCACACTGGCTGTGGTGGTCTTGGCACCTTCGTCTTGGCCCAGTCTACTCTGGGGAGGGCATCCACTCTCTCTAACACGGGGCATGGCTCCCAGCCTGGAGTCTCAGTGGGAACAGCTGCTCTGGGGGCAGGGACAGCTGGCTGCACACTGATCTCCTACAGGGCCTGTCTGAGCCTGACCCACGGGAGCTGCACATTTTGTGACCTCTGTGTGACGGCAGGGACTGAGGCAACCAACCTTTCCCGTCAAATGTGAATTTTTGTCTTTCTTTTAAAAGTCCCCTGAGGACTTTGGCACGCAGACTGGATCTCAGTCAGGGCCACACGGGTGGACCATCCTCTCAGGCCTGGGGGGATTTGGTGAATCCTGAGTGGGAGCAAGGGCCCCTGGAGAAGGCCTGGCGTTCTCGTCTCCTCTGGGCGCAGGGCTCACCGGGTGGGAGCACTGCAGCCTCCAGCATCACCCTGAATCACAGCGCTTTCTCCCCTGGGAGAGGAGGAGGTGGAGTTTAGAGACCTCTCCCTGAAGCGGTGGAGAACATCAAAACAGGGAGCATTCAATGAGAGTTTCTATCTAAGAAACAAAATGTGTCAAAAGGGCCTAAAGTGAGAAACCAGCCTGGGACATGTCCACGAAAGAGCGGTATGTGGAGCATCCAGAAAGAATCAACCACAGCCATCTAGAGCATCTAGAAAGAATTAACAACGGCGGGGAGAAGCCAGGGGAAGATGTCTTCAGGTGCCTCACGAGGGTAACGGCTTTCTTCTGCAAAAAGGTGGGCCAGGTTCTGGTGATGAGTGTGAGGTGCTCAGGATGTGGGCGCAGGCTTGGTTCCAGGGGCTGAGGGACCCTGGCAGCGGTCAGAGAGACTCGTGACCTGCAAGGTTTCCCTCCCGAGGCCTCCGTCTTAGCATTGATTAGAGGCCAGAGCTGAAAGGAGAGCTGTCCAGCCCTTGACTCTAGACTTGGGGGCAACTGTGCACAAGGCTAGGTCTCCCCACCCATCACATCATGGGACTTCCCAGGTGGCTCAGTGGTAAAGAATCTACCTGCCAATGCAGGAGCAGCAGCAGACTCGGGTTTGATCCCTGAGTCAGGAAGATGCCCTGGAGGAGGAAATGACAACCCACTCCGGTATTCTTGCCTGAAGAATCCCATGGACAGAGGAGCCTGGCAGGCTACAGTCCATAGGGTCACAAAGAGTCGGCGTAACCTAGCGACTGAGCACCCACGCACATCACATCACCTCTCAGGAAGGAGCCACCAGGCCCAGGTGAGTGTTCAGTTCAGCTCACAGCACGGGTGACTATGGGAACCTGAGATAAGAAACCCAATGCATTTCAACCGCAGGTCCAGAGTAGAGCTCTGCCGTGGCTGCTGGACCCTTAGGCAGGGGCTGGGCACTGGGAGACATCAGTGTGTCCCCCACCTGACTGAGCTAAGAATCATCCCAGGGCTTAGGATACTCCTGAATCCCACCACCTCCCCAGGGCAACAGCTGATGCGGAGAGCCTGGTAATCCATCCATATGTATCAGGGCTCTGCCTTCCCTCCCCCTGCCAGGTGATTCTTCTGCTCAGAATTGTAAACACAGGGCAAAGGGAATGAGCTCTCAGTGTCAAAGCCTAGAGGGTGTAACAGGGCCTGGGGGCGGGGCCTGCTGTTCTGGAATTTCTCCCAGGCTCCTGGGGCTCCTTGGTCTCCCCTCAACCTCCCCTAAATCCTAGAGTATTTTTGCTTTCTGCTTTCCAGCAATCCACCAATTAAATCTTCATTCACAATGAGGGGGGGCATGTTGTGATCACAGCAGCTCCCCATGGCCCCCTTCGGTGCTGAGCTCCCGGTGGGTGGGAGCGGTTCCCTGACCTGGCAACAGGTGGTCCCCTAGAAGAAGACGGGAGGGGGAGTTGAGCCCTAAATCCCTCTCCAAGCGCTTATCCAGGCACCAGCCTGATGTTTTATTTTTGAAAGTTAATCCATCTGCGAGGTGGATTACCAACAGCACCTTCCCCTTTACTGCGGGTCCATGATAATCTCAGAAGGAACAGAGGACAGAGTCAGTGCCCGTGGCTGACTTATTGAGGAGACGCCTGGGGCAAAGGAAGGAGGCTGGTGGTGGGTATCCTTGACAGGGGCAGAAACAAGGAGCCCCTCAGGGTGTGGGGCCAGGAGCAAAGCCCACAGGAGGCCTGAGGGGCTCAGGGCTGCATTGCTCCCTCAGAAGCTGCCCCAAGGGAGCATGCCTCGTGCACAGAGAGGGCAGTTGGGGTGTTCTGGCTGGGCCCTGGGTGTGAGCCAGCAGGGAGGGGATGTGAGGCGTGGCCGAGTGTCACGGCCAGGGCTCAGAGGCCCTGCCCGCAGCTTCAGTAGGAAGGTTACAGGCAGGTGTGTGTTGGCTCCTGACAGTCTGCACACCCTGGCGGCCTGGCCCCCATAGAGCCTCTGAAAGCCTGGAATTGGTAGTTAACATTTAAAACTCAAGGGATTTCACATAAAAATCTGCATTTCTGGCTCCTCTGGAAAATTTAGAGGTATTGCAACCCTCAGTCTGTTTGGCTGCAAGGCAGTGGGCAGCCTAAGCTGGGCAGCTACTGCCCTTTCAGGGCTGGGGTCTCTACCCAGCCCCTCTTCCCCCAACCTACATCAGGAGCTTGGTACACAGGTGATGGAGTTCCTTGTCACTTGGTAACCAGGACTCAGTTTACCCAAGGTCCCTGTCTCTACTGTGCATTCTGGCCAGGGCTCAGGCCCCTGCAGGAGGCAGGGAGGGACAGGGGTACAGGACAGGGCTGGGGTGGGTGGCACCGCTGAAGAGGAGTCAGGCTGAATGGAGAAAACTCTGGCAGGTCTGGACAGGGGGCCCTCGTGGCTCCTGGCTGTCACAACAGGAATAAGGAAGGGAGAGGCAGGGACCGATGGGCAGAGTCCACCCACCACTGACCTGTCCAGCCTTCAGTCATCGTTTAGAGTTGTTGCAGAACACCTGCTGGGTGTGCCCTTCACCCACCCCAAGAACATCCCCTCTTCCCATCTCATACCTCGACATCTTCCCAAGCCCTGCAATAGCCCAGCCTGCTTGGCTGCACTCCAGGGGGAACTCCGCTTGGTCTAAGATCCTCTGTATATACAGAAAATCTGTTTTCGAGATTAAGACCCATGCAGCGGATCACTGTTCAGTTGGCACCTGGCAAAGTAAGTAACCTCTGGAGGGGTCTTGATTTACCAGGCTTCAGGCAGAGCTGAGGATGAAAGTGTGAGAAGCAGGCAACTGGGACGCAGCCTGAATGCTCACGGTGGAGGGAGAGGAGCATGGTGGGCTGTAGAACACCACAGAGGGCTTCATGGGGGAGGGGGCATCTGAGCTGGCAAGGCTGGGGGTCCCCAGCAGAAAATGCAGTGACAGGGAGAACGCTTGGAACAAAGTGGAACAAATCCTTCCTCGGTGTTCCCGACCTGCTTTTGCTGGATGATGGAGCTGGGATGATGCTGGAAGCACCTCAGGGCCCAAGGCCCTTCCTCCAACTCTTAGGGGAGTGCTCCTCCGGCCCAAGGGGCAGCCGGTGTTGAATTTTCTTTATTCTTTCTTGCCCGTTGTCCTAATGTGGATTCCAGGAAGCCAGACTGTAGGTTGGTTTATGAGGCTGCAAACCAGCCTCGTTTGATGGGTCCTAATTACTTAGGAGCGGAGTGGCTTGAGCCTCCTGTCCATTTCCACGCTCTGGTCTCTGGGTACACCCCGCCCCCGTAGCATCTCCACTGTGTGAGAGAGAACAGCACCTCCCGAGTCCGCGATGGTGTCAGCCCAGCCAACGTGGGATACAACAGACGCTAATTGTGTCCCTGAGGAGGTTTCCTGAAGTTGGGTCACTCCGCTGTGTCTTTCCTAAGTGACTCGTGCATAATCGGCAGCGAGAACTGGCAGTGGAAATGCTGGACACTCTCAACACAGTGGGCGGGGAAGGGGACACGGGGAGGGGCTTGAGGGCCCCAGGGCAGAAAAGCCGCCTTTCCAAATCCCCAATCCACGGGTGTCATGTTGATCCTGGACCCCCGCCTCCTGAGCCCAAGGTTGGGGTTTGCACAAGCCTGTCCCCAGTTGCCCCCAGCGTAAACCCACTGTGTGCCAAGGCCATTAGGACCGGTGTGTGTTTCCTCGAGGTAGGAGTGATCTACTCAGAGGAATCACGAGATGTACAATCAGAATTGGTTTCTCTCCCAAAATATAAATTCGTGCTGGTTGTGAGCACACGCAAAGCACCGTATAATTCATACAGGCACGCGAACCAGCCCCATCTAGTTTCTTGGGAAACGACCAGCTCTCAGATGAGCTGGCAGAGGGATACGATTCAGACGTGACACCCATTTCTTTGGAAAGATGCCTTCCCCACCCCCACCCCCGGGGCAAACGCGCCAATTGGGCATAACGTGAAGTAACATTGGCAGGGGGCACCTAGGGCCCCTCCCGGCACTGCTTCTGGGGTCTGCAAAGATGGTGTCTTTCTTCCCTGCTCTCCCTTTCTGCCTCCCCGCAGCCCCAGGGAAGAGTGGTGTTGGGGTCGGGGCGGTGGCACCTGTTTCCCTCAGGGCACCTTTGGGCAGCACCTTCAGACGCTGTGATGCCCTCTCCCCAGGAGTTGAAAGAATCACCTGTCTGTTTTTGGCACCAGCACCCTCCTGAAAGCCATGAGAAACCGGTGACCTTCACTCTGGTCTCCATGACGACAAGATGGTATATGTTTAATTAGTTCAGGCTTATTTTAGGACCAATTTTCTTTTATTTTAGGGCAATGCGAGCTATGATAACTGTAAGCATGTTTACGACGCGCGCGAGGCTTAGCTGAAATGTGCCAACAATTCTAGTCAAACAGATGGTGACCCCTGATTCAACTTGCCCTCTCATTCAATTATTCAGCTGTATTTAATTTTCCTCCGGGTGACTCGCATGCCATGCCTCCATCTGTCCTCTAGGTGGCGGAAAAGACCATCTTTATGGATGCAATAGAATGTTGAAAGTCAGGTCTCCGGGAATTTTCCCAACCCGGCCTTGGCTGCAGGAGAGGATAATGAATTTCAGCATTGGAACAATAGTTTCTTCCTAATATCAAATGATGTGAAAGGGTGGAAAAGAATTGGGTCAAATTGTATCTGATTTGGCCACAAGCTCTAAGTAATCTCCATTCTAATAAGAAATTTGAAAGACCTTCCAGGCTTAATATCCTCCCAAATAATTTGTTTGGAGTTCAAGGAGTATCAGAGTGTTAGAGCTGTTTTTATAATTGTGGAAATGTTCTGTTTTCATTTTGAAAACCTCTGCTATTTAATTTCTAGTGGCTGCCAGCCCACCTAGTCTGGGACTAGGGGTTGGGGGGAAGCTGAGCAGAGTCTCCGCTTTTTCCCTCTCAATATTCTCTGATCTCCTTTCACATTCTCGGGGTTTAGCATTCGGAGTTGAAAACTGGATATCCCTGTAAAAAGACGAATGGAATTGCTCACTAAATATCTGCAAAGATATGAACTTTCTAAGGAAGGAACCAAAGAAGCGTGTGGTCACAACCCATACTCACTAAAGACTGGAATTTTTAGAATCTTTGGAAGATGAAACAATCTACTTAATTACCGCCTGCTCCAAGCTGGTCCTCTAGCTCCCCAAACTCCTTCTATAGGAGGAGCTGTACTTCGGATGCATTGCATTAACGCTTCCTGTTAATGAACATAGCTGGGTTAATTCAAGCATGGAATTCAGGCCTTTATTCATATCTCATTCAACTTAAGAATTTATACCTTTAACACTGCTTTCTGTTTTTTTTTTGATTCATTAAGACAAGCTCATAGCATGTTACATGTTTATTTCCCCCCAGGGAATATCTCACTTTAGAAATCCTCTTGGAACATTGTATATCTTCCCTGTCCTGCATTTGCTCAAACCACAAATAAAAGCACCATGTGTCCAACCAAAACCAAGCGGGATCCACATGTGTGTGGAAGTATCAGTGCAGAGACCGCTTCCAAAGACAATAAATTTAATTTCCATGGATTGACGGGAGATACGTTCATTCTACCTGAAAATGCTCAGTTCTCGTTTCTGCTTAAGGGCAGAATCCTGGCGATGGAGAGGTTAAAACCACACGCACAGACTATATTCCTGGAACTTCATTTTAAAGGCTTGGCTTTGGCTTGCTTTCATGCTCTATGTTATCCAGCCAGGGCTTGGTTCAGTCGTTTCGCATTAAAGGGTCTGCATGTAAACCAGGAAATCTTTAGTTCAGGCAAGGGAGAGGGCTGCTGCGCATCACAGGATGACTTCATAGGGGCTGATGGCTTGTGGGGGAGAGCCATGTGCATCCAAGAGCTGACCCCACTGCCCAGTGAGGCGGCCTCACCCAGCCGTGGAGGGCAGGCACAGTTGCTCCCTGTTTGTGGCTGGGACACTCACACTTAGCCTTGTGAGGCCGTTTATGGTTTCGGTGAAGCTTCCAGGGGGTTAAGTGGGAGTGGGGGTGGTGGTGGTGGGTATCTCACTCACAGCTACTCAGGCCACACACACTGACTTTATTTAAACACCTTTGCCCTCTCAAGCCAGATTGGGCTGGTCACCTGTCTTGTCTTCCCAGAACCCTCTTACCATTGGCACCTTAGATAACTTTGGGAGGCTTTCCCAGACTCTCACAAAGAACTGGGTAGAGCACCAAGAGCGTACGAGTGCCATCCCCCTGTGATAACCCGAGGTCCCACGGCATCCATTTCCCAGACTTCCCCCACCTCCCCCGGGGATGCAAGGAGAGCGAGACTGGGGCTTTTGAATGAGCCTCGAGTCTCTTAGAAGTGCCGTCCCCTGTCCTCCTGGTCGCCCTATCAGAGCTGCTGGAGATGCCGGTTGGGCAGAGACGCCCAGACATCTGGGGGCTCTTACGACTGGGGAGTGTTTTTATTTGTGTGTGTCTTGTGTGTATGCACGGGCTTGTGTACACGAGACTCCCCGCTGATTTGTGGGGAAATCAAACTCCAGGATCCCCATCCGGTTTGGCTCCTTGCAAGCGGCACTTGCAGCAGAGTGGAGGCCACATCGAGGGAGCACGGAAAGGGAGGGCTGCCTGGAGAGGGGGAAGGCAGGGGACATGTGCGGGAGCCAAGTGAGGCTTGAAAAATCAAATAGTGAAAACGAATCACGGCTTCTTTGGGCCTCTGGCTTCAGTCTGGGATGTGTCCATATTACATAATTGGTCCCGATGGTATTGGGCGTTAAAGAATGGGTCCCACGCAAGTGTTGCCCAGGGGGTGGGGGACTGGGCCCCTCCAGGGCCGCCTTGACCCCTGTCCCCTGCAGGCGCCCTGCCACCCGCCACCTGCCCCCACGGTCCAGTCCTGCCATCTTGCTGAGCTCCCAAGTTACTCTGCCGCCCGGAACATCATTTGTTTTTCTTTGTTCGGAAGACACGCTACATGAGCATTTGCGTGAGGCCATCTGTATCTTTACAAGCAAATAATGGGGCAGGTAGAGGCGGGTGGGTCGGGATCCTGACCCCGGGCAGGGCTCCTGTGTCAAGGGACGAAAGCCAGAGGAGGAAGCTCCTCCCTGGTGGGGCTCAGAACCCTCCCCGGGTCAGGGCAGGAGCCCACCGACCTCCCCGGCCCTCCTCTCCTGCCTGGCTCTGCCTTTCTGCTTCTGCAGCCTCGCGTCCCCCTCCCAGTCCTGGGGAGGGTCGCTGGGAGGGGGAGGTATCTCTAGCCAACTCTTCTGCAGCAGCCAGCAGCCCCCAACTCCCAGGGACTGCCCCCCTTTTTGGAAAGGGCCAACTCTTTTTCTCTTTTAAATTTTTCCTGAAGGTGGCAGTGAAAGAAAAAAAATGACTCGCTTTGAAGATTTAGGAATTTTATTACAAAACAGATGGAGCCAGCGTCCCCTTCATCCCCTTGCGTCCAGGGGCACCGACAATGGAAAGCCACAAAGTGGTGCTCACCTGGGCCGGGCCACCCCTCTCCCCTCTGACTCCCTGCCGGGGATAATAGAGGATCCTCCTGCGGGGAGGGAGCGAAGCCCGAGGTCTGTCAGGTACCTGCGCGTCTTCATGTCATCCGTCAGCATTCAGCCCCTCTGTCACCTCTCCTCAGCCTTCAGCGTCGTGCTCTCTCATCGTGTTCATTATCTCGGCTCAGACCGGCCCTCCCCCTGCTCCCCCTCCAGTAAATGCATCTTTGTGCGATTCTCAGCCTCCGATTATGAATCGATGATCATGTGGTATAAGAGAGATAGATGGCTTTTAGTTCCATCTTGTCTCCCCTAATTGTAAAATATTAGTTACATTACACTGTGTCTTTTGATTAATGGAACTTATTTGGAGTAGCCTATCCGAACCCTCCCCCTTCTAAAGTCCTCCACTGACTTTTGAGAATTGAGTGATTTCACTTAAAGCAGACAAATAGGCCCTTCAGCGGGGAGATAGTGAGACTGTGCTACTGTGGGCAAGACAGGCTCCCTGCGTGCACGGAGCAGCCGGTGCCGGGAGAGGCTCCCAGGCCAGCCAGGCAAACACTGGGCTGTTAATACATGCCCGCGGGGAACTGCCTTCCCTCCCTTATTTCACCCCCTTTCTGGCAAACCTAGCCCATCTTGCTGACTTGCAAAACAGGATGTGAAACAAAATTGAATTAAAATTAAATAAATTGCAGATTGCCACATTCCCACACTCAGCCTGCGAGAAGCCAGTCACATCTGAACTTTGATGAATTTGAGCTCTCACTGGCCGGCTCCCTTTTCCCCAGGAAGGGCAGGGTGGCCAGGGGCATGTTGCAGCCCACAGCTGAATCTGTCCTTTAATGCAGAGTTCACCTTATTTGGCACTATTTACTTAAATACGTCTGTTGATAAAATCCTTGTCATACAAAAGGGAAGTCGGTGGCTAAATCCCTTCTTATAATCACTGTCTATCTTTCAGCGTAAATTCAAGGACACGTTCACTTTCAACCTATCAGCTCAATTAAAAAGGTCTATTTACTGTCGCCGTGTGTAATGTCTATATCTCTGGGAAATAGGAAGACTGACTTCATAAACAAACTATCAGAAAAAGGCGCCCTACATTAGGGATTCTAGAATACATCTTGATAGAGGCACTTTCAGGACACAGGCTATGTAGAACGCATGCAAATATTTATCTGTATTTTTGTAGGCTAGGCTTAGTGCTTTATTCTGACCTTTGGATTTTTATTTTTACTTTTATTTGCATGATTCTTGTAGACACTATTATGTATTTTCTGGGGACATGCTATTTCATTTAATGTACTAGAGGCAGAAGATTGATTTTATTATGTGTATAGGAAGCTGGTAATGTTTTACTTTATTTATTTATTTATTTTTGAGAGCATAACAATGTGTTTATGGCTGCCAGGAAAAGTGAAGGCAGCAAAACAAGGAAGCTGGAGCATAAAATTCATCCTGAGGAGTAGATGCCCACAGACATGTAGATCGCAGATGTGCAGGCTGAGCCCACGCCGCTTCAGCCCCTGCTGACCCCCCACGCCTGTCTGCACGGGGACCTTGCCTGTGTCCAGAGAACCAAGGTCCGCGTCTGCGGTGGGTTATCTCTCAGCTGCCCGGAGTGTTCCTTCCTGTCACCAGAGCCTAGACTTCAGATTTTATTTATTTCATTTCTCTGTGTGTTTTGAGTCCTTGCTATGGGGAAAGTGTATGCTTGAGGACTCTTTGTTCTGAGTATCAAGGGACTTTTTTAAATGTCAGCGGAGTTCGGGCGGTTGTGTCTCATAAGCCTCCTCGGGGCTTAAGATGTACTTTCTCCAAGTTTTCATTAGCGGCCTCGCTCCGTTAGGCACATCCATCATATTTTGAGAGTATTTTATAGAATATTCTTACTACGGCGTGTGAATGCATATTGACAATTGTTGGCACTTTTATATATTCCACGATACACTTTTATCTGTTATGGATCCATAATACCAAATGTGTAGTAAAAAGCTATATCAAAAGGCAGTTATCCCACGTGCATAAAATGCTCTGACTTAGTCTCTTTAATTTTCTTATTGCAGCTTCTGAAACCCCCACTTCATCCTGATGGACTGCAGTATTTCATTTAAGAGAAGTGCGTGCCTGAGGGGGAGTGGAGTGATGGTGTTTCTAGGGCCAGTGGTGGCTCCAGTCCCAGGGCACCCCCCGTGCTGGGGCTAAGAGCAGGTCACGAGGCACTGCCCAGCCCTGGCCGCCCCACCTCCAGCCACCTTCTGCTGGAGACGTGTCATCCCAGGGGACACAGGCTAGAGGGAAGGCAGACGGAAACTTCAGGGACCTGGGCTCTGCCGAGGATTGACTGCTGATATTTATGGTCATGGCAGTCGGCAACGTCTGTGCTAAACTCTGGGTGGGTGCCACTAGGTGGATCTTGCTACCCTCAGCTGAGCCCCTCTGACAGATGAAGAAATGGAGGCTTGCAGCTGTGGGGAGCTCGTTGCTCAAAGGCCAGGCAGCGAAGTGCTGGGGTCAGGCTGCCTGCATCCCACGTCTGGCTCTGCTGGTTCCTCTTCCCTTCTGCGTGTGTTTGCAGTAAGTCTGGGCTTTAACTGACTGCTTGATACCATCCCATCATTTTGAGGCTTCAGCAAGATGATGATCCTTGTACCGTCTCTGACACATCGTTAATGCTGAGACTCTGAGAGCATGTGTGTGTATGTGTGTGTGTGTTGGGGGGGTAGCATAAGGGGCAACTCACCCCCCCCCCCAACCAGAAACCGCTTCCTTTAGGAGACCCTCATTTTTTCCTTCCTTTTCTGGTTTTCTGAATCATTTGGGGGTGGGGGGGTGTTTCGAAGCTCAGTTCTTTGGGTCGGCTTACAGATTGGCTGTTTATTGTGACAAGGTGGTCATCAGACAGGAAATAGAAATTTGGAGAGTTCCTCTAAAAGGAAGACAGCCAGGGCCTCAGGATGGTGTGTAGATGGGCTGTGCTTGGACTGACCAGCAGGAGCTGTTGGGGTCACCTGTAGCCCTGACTTCCCCATGGAAAACGTGGATGGTGGGTGTGGAGTTTCTCAGCCCATCACAAAGAGTGATGCGCGTGCAAAGGTGACAACGGCAGCAGTGACGGTGGAAAGGAAATTGGGCACACGTGCTTGTTAGTTGGGGCCGCAAGGTACAGAATGAGGATTTCCTGCTCAAGACCAGAAACTGAAAATTCCACTGTGGCTTGTCGTTTGGCATCGTGTATTTTAAAAAATAAAATAAACATCTGGTTGTTTGAATGCAAGCGAGATTCCCCTGCTTCCTTCCTTGCACACCACCCCCCCCCATCTTAATTTCAGCCAAGCTGTGTGTGTAAACACCGTCTTAATTGATATCAGGTTAGGGGAGTCTGAGAAACATGCTACAACACAGAGTCCTGCGGGGGTGGACATCTTGAGGCGTCTCCAGAAAGCCAACAATAGGTACTTACTTGCCGGCCACCTACTGTGTGCAGGGTTTTGTCAGAGATGAGCTGGAGACAGATACCAACAAGGCTGGGCACTGTCCTCAGGGAGCCTCTGAGCAGGGAAGAAAGTCTGCACGCGGCCCAAGTCCTACCATTGAGGGGGAGGTCAGGGCCCCTGGAGTGGGCAGGGCACTCCAGAGAGGAAGTTCAGGGGAAGGGACTAGAACCTGGATAATTAAACTTAAGATGAATTTGGTAACGAAGCCACATTTAGTTCCCATTCAGCTCTGGTCTTAACACCGCATCTATTTTGAGACTCAGGAAAGGCTTCAATTTGAGTAAATGTTTGGTTGTCTACTAATAATCATATAAACTATTCCATTGGATCATTGACACCAAATGGCTTCCTCTCCAGTCTCATCCTTAAGCCAGGATCTTTGATGGTTTAGAGAAGAGGGGTCTGGGGTTGGACCACTTGGTTTCAAACACTAGGTGCCCATCTCCTGCTTCACCTGGGCACGTCACTGATGGCTTTCACATCTTGGTCGCTGCACCTGTGACATGAGAGGACCTACTCATCGGGCTGCGTGAGGACTAGTAAATGTGATGATAAAGCGCGTGGATGCCATCAGTGATCCCAGGCCTAAAACAAGGGTAAGGTGTATCTGATTAAAATGCACCCGCTAGAAAAAAAAAACTACCTTTTTTTTTTTCTATAAAGTGATGCTTGGTCTTTCTTTCCCTCCCAGTTTAGTTGATCACTTTAGAAGGAATTCTGTAGTGTGAGTAAAGATACTGGTCATTATTATGAGGAATTTATGGCCAGGGGTCAGTGTGGCTGCTCAGAACAGTCTGAGTGAGGAAGGGTGAAAGAACATGTCTCTCAGGTGGGGAGGGACATCCATTTGCGTGTAGTCTAAATCCCTCCAGAACAAAATCTAGAATATCTTCTCACAGTGAACCAACTAGCTGACCGGTTTGCGGAACAGGCAGAGACGATCAGGATCCCTCTGTGTTAAGAGTGGGATCTGCTCTGGAGACTACTTCCTGCCCCGCTGGTGGCCCAACCCCCTACAGACACGTCTGAAAGAGACAGACTCTGCATCTGGTCCGACTGTCCCAGAAGGTCTGTGGCTGGGATGAGCCGGCCCCTGTCCGTGTCCCAGGCCACATTTAATAGGGATATCTTGACAATAAAAATTTTCTTGTCACCGAGACATTCCTCAACTGTTAGCAATCAATTTGGAGGTAGGGGGGTGTGGGGTGGGAAATACCAAAGGACATCAAAGAGGGTCTCACTCCCAGACTCTGCTCTGTTTCAAGGCTCCCGTAATTTGGGAAGGTTGTATGCTAAATAATTTGTGAGCCTCCAAACACTCAGGTTATTGTTTGTGGACAGATGGTGTATCGCGTTTTATCGCTTTTCCTTCTGTGGGTCCTCATATGTGGGACTGATGTGCATTCTGAAGTCTTTGTCTTCTTGCTAAAATCTCTAATCTAAAACAGGCAATCAAGCACAGAGGCAGGGCTTCAGAAGGCATAATCAGAGTTTTAAAAGCAAAGGGGAGGGGGGAACACCAGAAATCCAAGTGCAGTTATGAGGCAGATGTGTTTGCAGAGAATGCGAGAGGTTATTAGGGTATTGGAAGTGGACAAATGGAAGGGACTCCACTGCGCACGGGGAGAAGGCAGAGGGAGAGCCAGGCTGCGGCGACAGGCACCGGGGCGCTCCCAGCGGGGCTGAGCCCCCACCTTCCCCGGGAGCTGGAGCAGGGGCAACGGGGGTCTTTGTCTCTGCAGGCGGCCGTGGTGGGGCCTGGGAGGCCCCATCTTGGAGCTGCGGCCGCCCTTAAGAGTTAAATCATGTTGATCTACAGGAAGGAAATGAAATAGACGAACTCGCTCTTCTTTTCTTCCTACGGATTTTTCTTTTTTATTCTGAAGATAGAATTACTGTTTGTAAGCATCTGAAAGTCATTAGAGGCCCTGCAGTCTGTCAGGTGCCGACGCAAGAAACTGCTGAAACCGAACGGGAGCCTGCACCGAGGGCTGGGAATTTGTCATGTGCTGATGAGCAGTTATAATAATATATGAGCAAATCACAAGCATTCTGCAAATTAATCAAATTTTTTTCCCCTTCTCCCTTGTCTCTGGGAGAGTGGCTTTGCAGGCAGACGTAGGTGAAGCAGTTTTACTCACAGATGGTCGCTCTGGCATCAGATGGAATTTATATAACAGTAATTCTGATTTCCTGCCAAAGTAGCAGTGAACACACCAGGGAGATTGTAGAAGGCGAGTCATGTGGTTTTGCTGAGGTTGTTGTGGGAAGTTGAAGGGGGGAAATCTCAAATTTTCCTCTTTGCTTTTACTGTTTTTGCCTGAAGGGCCAGAAACGGAACGCCATTCTGCCATGGGCGAAATCCGTCACACCTTTTCTGGTGACTTGTGCTGAAAGAGTGCTTCGCAGCTGTTGGGACTGCTGGCAGCGACAGAGCCCCACGACTCCTGATCCTGGCCCCGCTCCTTACAAGACGGAGAGGGGAGCCGGTTCAGGAGGTGGTCGCGCCGCAGGCTGGAAGGAGGCAGGGCTGGCGCCTGGCGCGCCGAGCTCACTTACCCTCCGCTCCCCGTGGCATTGGTAAACCTACAAGGGCTTTTCTTTTCAAGTGTTTTATTAAATGAAGAGTCTAACAACCCTCACTTTAATTACACACGGGCTCCGGGTATAATTCCTCTGGATTTATTCAAGTAGTTGAAAACGATGGTGCTGGTGATTAAACTGATCGTCTTAGTTTAGCAGCTCAAGAAACCTGGGAGCGTGTTGGTGTGTGAGTGTGCATGCACGTGAGTCCTGGCCCTGGGTCCCAGGAGGGCCTCCCTTCAAGCTGACACCCTCTCCTCCCCCTAAACTTCCCTCTCTCGAGGAAACCCTGTCCTTCCCGGGGTGAAGGGGACACGGCTGACACTTTGGGGGCCACACTTCAGAGCGGTTCTCGCTGCAAGGTGCCTTCCCTGCGGAGTGGAAATGACACCAAGATGGCGTGCCGACTGCATTATGCAACGAAGTCCTGCTGCTGTGGGGCTTCTTCTTAATGTAAAGCCCTGCCCATTTGTTTTGGTTTACGTGACTACAGAGAAATAAGTGGATTAGACGGAAACTTTAGCATGCTTCACTGCAGCTGGGTGCCGACATCTGTCATTCCTCTGCCGTATTCCGGATCATGCCAGCCAGAGAAAGCAAAGTCTGACACCTTTGATTTGAGAGAGAGCCTTTTATAGGGGGAAAAAAAGGGAAGAAAAGAGTACCGTTTCCTTTGTGACTTCACGGGAAAAGCGACCTCTCTCCTGTGCTTTACTTAATTTTATTTTTGGCATGTGACAACATTTGTGGCACTTGGAGAGCGCTGAACATTGAAAAGTTTGTGTTTCCATCTCCCGTGTTTAGTTTGTTGAATTTTCCATTGTTCGCGGTACCAATTTGTTGAATTGGGCATGATAAAATGTAGCTATTTAAAATATATTCAGTGTGCCCATTTATATGGATATATACTGTGGGTATGGATAGTGGGTGTCTGATTCTTTTATGAAAAGAGGAATGTGCGATTCTGTCTCTCCCATAAACTCACGTTAATACGCTACAACTGCCCTGAAATTTGATGGAATATGACTGGTCCTGCTACGCTGTTTTTGGTGAGATCTTCTGCAACCCACATGAGCCCGCCGGCCCCCTCCCCGAAACCATATGAGCCCTCCCCAACCCCTAAAATGTAATGTGTTTACAAAAGATGAGAATGGGGACAGTGGGTGGTGACTTGGCCACAGATAACCCTGGATCCCAGCTTTTAGTGGATCTGCTGTCTATAAACTTACAGCGTTCTGTGTTGGGTGACTTTGTGGGTTTGTCCCCCTCCCTCTGTGTCTTTTCCAGTGTGGCACTGTGCATACCACATCCTTGGCACACGCCAAGTTACAGCATTGCCCCCTCCCCCCAATATTTAAATCGTGTAATAAAACAGAACCTGCAATTAAGGGTTGATGTGTTCATCTTAAGGGACACAATGGAAAACAGGAAATGATTAAACCAGCAGAGACCACCCACTTGTTTATTTCACTGGGTGTGTACAGGAATGCAATTTATCTGCCATGTGAAAAACCACAGGGAGACTTCACCCAGTGACCCGCCCCACCCCAAGGAGGTGAAGCACCGGGTGTTAGACTCAGGCAGCTCTCAGGGGTTGAGAACTGGGGTCCCGGTGCCAGGCAGGTGGCTGCCTCTGGGAAGATCTGGCCAGACCTTTTCAAGATAAACTGGAAATCCGTATTTTCACATGAAATCTCTTTGTTCTGAAACATTGGCAATACCTTAAATCTTTTTAAAAATAGCACTGGGGACAAAATAATAAAACTGTGGGACTTCCCTGGCCATCCAGTGGTTAAGATTTCATGCTTCCAATGCAGGGGTGTGGGTTTGATCCCTGGTTGGGGAACTAAGATCCCACATGGCATGAGGAAAAAAAAATTCACTGGAGAAACCAAGGACATAGAAAGTTAAGAATAAAGACAAACTTAATAAAAATGAGTGTGCCTCCAGCTTGTGACTTCTGAGGAGGGTGAAAGCATGTATATCCAGAGCAGTGGTGGACTCCATGGAGCTGGCCCATGGTCACCTGGGCTCTGGGGCTCCGGTGAAGTAGGGGGTACTGTCCCAGCACACACAGGAAGTGGCATGGTTGAGGGTGCTAGGGAGGGGCATGGGGCATGAAGGCTCGTTCATGGCACCGTGATTGGGAGACGGAGACCCAAGGTGACCCAAGGTGCATCTGGAAATGGTTGAGCTCTTGTGCGTCCTTCACAGATGTTGGGAGGAGTGTGGAAGCTGGGACTGGGAACCCTAGGGGCCTCCAGAGCCCAGAGCACTTGGATTTTCCTGGTGTGGAAGGCAGGGCAAGGCAGAGGGCATGGTCCGGGTGTGCAGGGAGGGTTCTGCAGGGTCGCCTCTTGGGAGGTCCTCTGAAGAAGGATGCCAAGCTGGGTGGAAGGAAGCACGGTGGGAGTGTGTCCTCACAAGACCAGAAGCTGGGACCAGCCTGTTTAAGGTCAGGGCTGCCCGTTCCAGGGTGTCCCTTAGGCCTTCGGGAAGGCGGGAACATGGAGCTGGGCAGAAGGGCACCCACCCAAGGCAGGCCCGAGCCCTTCCTAAGAAGCCGCCCAAAGGGAGCAACTCCCAGCTGCTGGCATCCATTCTGAGATGTGCATGGCAAGCATCTCCAGCCCCCTAAGGGAAGGGAGAGACCCACCACGCCCGAGTCTCAGGAAGCCATTAGTGAGCAGTGCCAACGGAGCACAGTTTAAATGCCTGCTTGTGTGGGCCTGTGGGGCTCTGACAGCTGGGTCCTGAGCCAGGCTTCAAGAAGGAGCTGTGGCTTTGATGGGATCTAATTAGAAAGAGATCTGGGGGTTGGGGTGGGCAAATTCCTGGTGGGAATGGCAATAAATGTTAGGTAAAAAAGGAGATCAATCCTGGGTGTTCATTGGAGGGACTGATGCTAAAGCTGAAACTCCAATACTTTGGCCACCTCATGCGAAGAGTTGACTCACTGGAAAAGAGTCTGATGCTGGGAAGGATTGGGGGTGGGAGGAGACGGGTATGACAGAGAATGAGATGGTTGGATGGCATCACCGACTTGATGGACATGAGTTTGAGTGAACTCCGGGAGTTGGTGATGGACAGGGAGGCCTGGCGTGCTGTGATTCATGGGGTCGCAAAGACTCGGTCACGACTGAGCGACTGAACTGAACTGAACTGAACTGAAAACAGGGTTGCAAGTTGGAAAGTCAGGCTGAGGAGGCAAGATGCTGTGGTAAGAGACAGGAAGTCATCAAAGGCTGGAGAGCAGAGGTGGATGCAAGTACGGAGGGGATTTGGGGACTGGCGCGGTGTGCAGGGCAGGCCCACTGCCTTTTGGTCCTGGGTCTTTCTCCTTGCTGTTTCTGCGGTGGTCTCTTGACCCAGTGAGTCCAATGGTGCCAGAGGTGGGTTCACACGGAGCAGGGCTGGCTGTTACAGCTTCTGCTAAATGCCTTATTGCCACAGGAACTTCAGACAACTGTAATTAGACCAATATTCGCGGTCAGTTCCGTTCCATCTAAAATCACCCCCGTTAGTGTGGTTTCCAAGTATCCCCTTCCTGGAAATGTTGAGAGAGAGAAGAGTTTCAGAGGGCGAGGTTTGCTGTGTGACCATGGAGAAGCTGCCAGCCTGTCTGTTCTCTAGCTCCCACCTTGCCTTCTCTCTCTTTGGCCTCTCCTAGCCTTTCTTTCTGGAGAAGGCAATGGCAAGCCACTCCAGTACTCTTGCCTAGAAAATCCCATGGATGGAGGAGCCTGGTAGGCTGCAGTCCATGGGGTCGCACAGAGTTGGACACGACTGAAGTGACTTAGCAGCAGCAGCAGCCTTTCTTTCAGGATTAAGTGCGCTCACCCAGAGACAAACGCTGAGTATTGTTAGAGGATTATTATATTACGCATCTAAAAACCTCCAAAAAAGGAAAGTAAGTTCATCGACCCTTTGAAGGTTATTTAATGATAAACATAAATGCTTTCATAAAATCTGGGGACTGATTTAAGATCTCGGATCAATAGTTGCCTGTGAGTGCTGGCGGCCAGGCCTGAGCTGCAGTCTGGTTCTCCTGACCACCCAGGCAGGCTGGTGGCGCCCTGAGCGCATAGACAGCCCGGGGCAAACAAATAAACAGAATTTAAGGCAAAATCTGCATGGTGTGGGCCAGAGCACGGGAATGAAGTTGCTAAGGAAGGAGGCACTGTGAGGTCAGCAGGAGGGAAGGGCAGGGTCTCCTGAGGTTGAGTTCTGAGGTCCTGGGCTGGGGGCGGGGGGAGAGGAGGGGACAGGCCTGAGCTGGAAGGGTCTGGGGGACTTTGACATCCCTGCCAGATGCTCTCTTCTGTAGACACCTCCTGGGATCTAGTCTCATCTTCTCAGCTTTCATACTAACTGAACTTGAACCTGAAGCTGCAGAGAGGAAGCGAGACAGTGGGTTAAGCACTGTCTGCAGTCTCAGAGGGAGCTGGTGCAAAGCTGAGTTTTCTGCCTCTCTGGCTTCTTGGGTCCAGACACACATGGAGCCTCTCAGAGCCTCAGTGTCCTTCACTGGCAAGTGGAGTCCTAACACCTGACTCCTGCACTGGCATTGAAATGACAGTTCCAATTCAAGACTCTCACATAACAGGCACATAATAGAAGGAGTATTTTAATATGCAAAACCATATCGAACAAACGCTGATGTAACTCTTCCTATGTGCCGCACGTTGTGCAAAGCATTTTACAAGTCTTTTCTCCTCGAATCCCCACAACCCGATGAGTGAACTATTATTAGGAGTACACCCATTTTACCTGGGTGAAAGAGCTGCTTGGAAAGTTTGAATATCCGGCCCAAGGGCACGTAACCTGTAGAGACAGGTAAGGATTGAATCCAGGTGTCTGCGTCAAGAACCCAGGTTCTTCATACTGGACCAGAGCACCACGAACACTGTATCCTGGTAGGGTCACTTCTCCTACTAACATCTAACATTTGTAGGGTACTTTGATTATAATTAATGACTTAGTATTGATACACTAAGTAAAGCCTACATTTTATTCTTATCCAATGTCCTTTCTCTACTCCAGGACCATATTTCATTTAGGGGTCAGCTCTCGTAAGGGCCCTCCTAGCTGTGACAGTTTCTCCATGTTTCCTGGTTTTTGATGACATGGCTAGATTTGAGACATACTGTATAGAATGTTCCTCAATTGAGATTTCTCATGGGTGGACTTGGATTGCGGGTTTTGGGGAGGAAAGCCACAGAAATGAAAGCCTTCTCATCCCATCAAATCAGAGTACGTGCTCTCCGCCTGACCTTGGTCACCTGGCTGAGGCCATGATTGTCAGATGTCTGCCTATATAGTTCCTCTTAAGTGCTTTCCACACTGCAGTTCTGGCAGGAGGTCACCATGCAGCCAACCCAAAAAAGTGGGAGTTTCAGCCACCTCCTTCAGGGGGAGCACCTGTATAGGTGCTGTATATAGCACCTGTAGTTGGGAATGTGTGAGGCCTCTGTAGTTCTCCAAGTAGGTATTTATACATATATAGGGCTTCCCTTGGAGAAGGCAATGGCAACACACTCCAATACTCTTGCCTGGAAAATCCCATGGACAGAGGAGCCTGGTAGGCTGCAGTCCATGGGGTTGTGAAGAGTCGGACATGACTGAGCAACTTCACTTTCACTTTTCACTTTCATGCATTGGAGAAGGAAATAGCAACCAACTCCAGTGTTCTTGCTTGGAGAATCCCAGGGACGGGGGAGCCTGATGGGAGGCTGTCTATGAGGTCACACAGAGTTGGACACGACTGAAGCAACGCAGCAGCAGCAGCAGGGCTTCCCTGGTGGCTCAGTGGTAAAGAATTCACCTGCCAATGCAGGAGACCTGGGTTCAATTCCTGGGTCAGGAAGATCCCCTGGAGAAGATAATGGCTACCCATTCCAGTATTCTTGCCTGGGAAATCCCATGGACATAGAAGCCTGGCAGGCTACAGTCCATAAAAAGTGGAAGTTGCTCAGCTGCATCTGACTGTTTGTGACCCCATGCACTGTAGCCTGCCAGGCTCCTCTGTCAATGGAATTCTCCAAGCATGAATACTGGAGTGGGTAGCCGTTCCCTCCTGCAGGGGATCTTCCTGACCCAGGAACTGAACCGGGGTCTCCTGGATTGCAGGCAGATTCTTTACAGTCTGAGCCACCAGGGAAGCCCTGGCGTTGCAGAAATGTCAGACATGATTTAGCGACTAAACAATACCACCACCATATATATCTTTTATGTTTTATTTAGTTAGTTTGGGTCTCCATTGCTGCTCGTGGGCGTTCTCCAGTTCTGGCAAGTGGGGGCATACTCTCTAGTTGCGGTGCATGGACTTCTCATTGCGCTAGCTTCTCTTGTTTTGGAACACAAGTTCTAGAGTGCACAGACTTCGGTAGTTGCAGCTGATGGTCTCCAGAGCATGGCACTAAGTATTCACGGGCTTAGTTACCCCTCGACACGTGGAAGCTTTTCAGACCAGGATTCTAACCTGTGTCCCCTGCATTGCAAGGTGTATTCTTAGCCACTGGACCACCAGGGAAGTCCTCCATGTAGGTACTGATTCAATCATTTGTTTATGTCTGTATGACTTGTGGGGGCTTATTTTATTCTTCGTCATTTACTTTGTTGCTGAAGCTATTCCAGCTCCGGCCACTGGGGGCTCTCTTACTGGACTGCGTGCTGCTCTGATACCCCAACCCGCTTATGGCTTTGGAGCAATTCCTTACTCTCTGGCACGAAATGCTCCAGGATCACCTTGTGTATGTCCTGTTCCAGCCCTAGAATTAGCCATTTCTCCAAGAAGCCCTGTTTCCCTTTCTTGAGAATAGTATTAGAAGTCAAGTTCTGGGCTAAGTGCCCTTGTTACCACTGGGATGTCGTGGGTTCTGGGCCCTCTCCACTGAGAAAAAGGGAATATTTATGTGTATACTAACCCCTGCCTGTACCCACATCTCTACTATACATATTAAGCTAAACACAAATTCACACTGATGTCTCCAATCTATTACCACATGGATCAAAATTCATTTTTAAAATTGTAAAATATTTTTTGATAGTGTTTTAAATTAAAACCCAAATCACAGGGAATTTAAAGCCTAAAATTATTTATACTAAGGATATTTCAAAGTGTTTTAGCATCTTTGATTAGACGGATGAATATTTTTTTGAAAACTGAAAACATAAATTAGGTACCTGATTAGAGCCATTCTTGCCTATTTACAATTAGGGAAATTAAAATATCTATATGGAATGTGTGTTACTGAGAAATGGCTTTTTCGATCAGCTCAGTGCATGCTCTTGTATATTTTTAGGCATTTCTTTGCCCCAGCAGAGCATGTTGAAACTTGAAGGATGGCCGGCGTCCCGGGCAGGGACTCCCTCAGTTGGCAGCTTCAGGGTCAGACAGAGCAGCAGACAGTCAGAGGGAGCAGCAGGTGAGGGCCAAGAGGAAATAAGCACCTCCCGGTTTCTCCCAGGTCCACTGGGCACAATCCTCCTCTGGGAGGCTGTTTTCAACTTATAAAATCTGCCCCATATGTGGAGGCATTTTCTTTCCTACTAGCGTGCAGTTCGCAAAGGTCTTTGTGTGTGTACTAAGTCACTTCAGTTGTGTCTGATTCTTTGCAACCCTATGGATTGAAGCCCAGCAGATTCCTGTGTCCATGGGGATTCTCCATGCAAGAATACTACAGTTGGTTGCCATGCACCCCTCCAGGGGATTTTCTCAACTCACAAATCAAACCCGTGTCTCTTATGTCTCCTGCATTGGCAGGCGGGTTCTTTACTGCTAGTGCAAGTGTCCTTCGGTTCCAGGAATACAAAGGGCTCTGGGTAGGGTGCAATAGGGGAAGGGCTGTTATTAAGGAGTCTTGTTGGCATTTCCCAAGCCTCATTGCCCTGTGCGTGTGAGCTCCTTCTGAGGGCTACTTCTCTCCAGGTCATTTCCAGGACCTTTCTAGAAGACAGCATCATAGAGCATGACTGTGGGAGACCTTTCTGTGGTAGTTTAGAATGATCCTGTGTGCCAGAGAGGATGTTGCAGAAAGGAAAATGAGCATGTCACAGGTGGGTCAACCGTGGGCTGTGGCAGGGCCCGATGCTGCTGGTCCCCAAGATTCTTCCTTGGTCAGCCTGGGTTCACTCATGCTTTCTGGCTTTCTTAAGGGTCTACACTCGCCCAAGGTATATGTGGGCAGGGTCAGGGCTGATCTAGAAGCCATGGCTGCAATGTTCCTCTTTATTTACCCACGGTCTTTTTCCAGTTATTTCAGCGAACAATGAAAGGCACCAGTGAGACTGAGCTGAAAAGCTTGCCTGATGTGAGAGATGGCTTGGCAGTGTGAGGACACAGGGGGATTGCCCCTTCACTGTTTACCTGTTCCAGGGAGCCCCCTCTCCACCACTTACATACATGACCCTCTTCTGGACTCTTTTGCTTGTGTTGACCATGGAGCATGAACCATGATTCTGGGGACTGCTCCTCTCCACCCTAGGATGCCCTTGTTCCAACATCCAGAGTTGTGCCTCTGTCACCATGTGTAGGCCTGATTCTGGCAAACAGCATCTGTGTCTTTTCTCAAGAATGTTCCTTCTCTCCTGTGAGTCCCTCCCATCTTTGAGCCATCTTTCAACTGGAAACTGGAGCCTTGCTTGATGTCCTTCCCTCATCAATGATTGGCCCCTTCCTCCTCCCACTTGGGTCTCCAGTGGGTTACAACCCTTAAAGTTAGCCTTTAGACATGTGAGCAACCATTCAGCATGTATTGGGTAGGCCTGTGTCAGGCATGTGGAATAGATGCCCTTCTCACCTTCTCAGTGCTAGAAGTACTACATCATCCCAACAGCAATCTTCTCAGGCTAATGCATGCAGCAGGTGTTCAGTGTGTGCTCCTGGAAGTGGTCTGGGGTCCAGGAGTTGTGTGGTGGGAACTTTGACAAAGAGCCTACAAGCCCTGTGACTTGGTGCCAGCCATGTACTCAATGCCAGTCTTTGATGGGCAGAGGCCACAGTACTGCTTGTGTCCATAAAGAGTGTGGGGTGTGACTCATGTGCAGTATCACACATTGCAGTACATGCTCCTCCACGGAGGAGTGGACTCTCTCCTGGAGCACCCTTGGGTCCTGATCAAAGACACCCCTTTGTAGATCATTTCCACATGTGGTGTGTAAGAGTGACAAGAGGGAGCAGAGACATAATCGTCTGTTTTGAGAAAACCCAAAGGTGGAATTCCTGATCAGGAACCAGTTAGCTGTGCCAACCTGACTTTGGATAATTATTTCATCTCGGTTTTCTTATCCGTAAAATGGGGAGATGTTTCTCCACCATATATCCCCATTGATAGTCGTGAGGACCGTTGAGGCAATTCCTGTAAACGTGCTCTGATGAATGGGTGTTGGACTGTTTTCTCATCACCCTGGACTAAGCACCAGAGGTTGGTCACTTCCCTCACCCCCACTCCCCTCTCTGCCATTACACATCTGAGCAGAAACCACCAGCATGGAAAGTCTGGAAGCCTCGTGGATGCAGCCTTGGGTCTTCCCTGAACCCACTTGCCCACAAGTGCAGAGCCGTAATGAATGGATGGTCCCCCAAGGGCAGGCATTTTCCTTTGCTCCTCAGGTACAGGGAAAGAGCAGATATTTCCATCATAGCAAGTAAGAAAAATATCTCGTTTCCCCACTTTTGTTATAAACAACGTACGGCTTGCTTTCTCCTTACTCCTCTTGACCCTCCACACTTTATACATATTTATATATTATTCATAGTGGATTAAAAATGAATGTGCTCTTTACCACAGCTCTACGGTGCTGTGACAATACAAATTAACGTATGAGGTACTTACTTTTCACATGGCAGTGATGGGAAATGTTGATGGGCTCAAAGTGAGAGAGAGAGGAGGGAAGCGGGGTGTGGTGAGGGCTCCCATCTGGCCACAGCATCAGGGCCCGAGGTCCTGCCTTCAGATGGGGATGGGGGCTCTTTGGGGCAGCAGCCTTGCTGCAGAGCTGGAAAGGCCTTCCCCCTTGGAGTGAGGTGCAAGCTCCCCAGGGGGTCCTGTGGGCCCCACCCCTGCCCAGCTCCCACTGAGCTCCACCTCCACCACACTAGGAACACCAGCTTGCATGCCCCTGCACCCACACAGCTTCCTGCTTCCCTACTGAGGTCAGGCGAGTCTCTCTGCCTGGGATAGCATTCTGTTCCTCTTCCTTTCTCTTGGCTGCCTCCCTCTTTCCTTCATCCATCCATCCATCCATTCCATTCACCTGTCCTTTTGCTTGAAAAATTCCTGATGGAAATCTGTGACATCCCAAACTCTCTACTAGGTGGTAAGAAATATCAATAATCAGAAAAAAAAAAAAAAGGAAAAGCAAAACTCCACCAGGACTGTCTTATGGGGCAGACAACATAACTGTTTGTTGATCTACTCTTTTAGACACTCTACTGTGGAAGAGAAGAGTTTGCTGTGATGAACCTCAGTGGGTCTGGGGTCATCAGGGGAAGCCTGAGGCAGCTGCGCTAAGGATGGGATTATGGTACTTCCATGAAGCAGGGGAGGGAGCATTCAGATGCAGGGAATGAGACAGGATTGGGCAGAGGTCCTATGGCAGGAAAGAGAATAAAGCATGTAAAGCATCTGGAGAAAAGAGAGGGTCCTGTGGTCAGAGGCAGCAGCTCGGGGGCTTTGAGGGCAGAGGCTGGAAGTGCACGCAGGGGCTTATATTCCTCCCAGCTGAGCTCTCGGAGCCCCCAACCCCCTTGACCATCTGCCCCACTGCATGGCCTCAAACTGCCAGCCCTACACCAGAACAGGATCCTCCAGACACGATATCCTTCTCACATGGACCTGTGACCACAGCCCAGCCCACGTCTGCTGAACTTCACCAAGGAGAATACCCTTGCTAACAACTACTTCCTTCATACTCTAAAGGTCTTGCAGATCCCAAAACCCCCAGTCAAAAACAGGAGCCCCAAAGAGAGACTATGTCAGACTTTATTCCACGACTATCTGGGATAAGATCACCCAGGACAGGCAGGCTAGTACAAAACTGGCACAGGGAAGGCTTGTTGAATGAGTGCTTTTGATGAAGAACAAAGCATAGCCTCTCTTGACCAGTCTTACTTAGATAAGGAACAGAATGATAACAAAGAAATCAGCAATTACAGCAATGACAGACAGCTGACATTTGTAGAGCTCTTTGTCATTTGCAACTTTGACGTGCTATCTCATCTGATCTTCACAACAGGATTAGGGTGTCAGTATTTGTATTATTTCCCCATTTCCAAGATGTAGAAACTGAAGCCTTGAGAGATCAAATGCTCGCTCAAGGTCAGACAGAGGGGAAACTGAATCTTGGGTGTCAGTGGGGGTGATGCTATGCTTTGAATGCAAGGTCCTGGTCAGACTCACACTGGCCACTGTGGGGCAGGAGGACACCTGAAATAAAAATTGCAAAACAGAGAGCTCTCTGTGGTCAGGCCTCTGCAGGAAGGATCTCCTGTGTTCAGAGCGGCCAAAGGCTGCCCTAAAGCAGAGTGCTTCCCTGTGGGGCTGAACTTGAGAAAGACCAGTGTGTTCATATTCTCCTCAAGTGGGGAGCTGACTGGGGTGGGTGCCCTTATTCTTTTAAATTCAATCCAAGGAAAGCTGTTAGGCTCAACCCTGTGTTAAAGCCTTTGCTGCTTCTTAGAAATTGATGGACAGTAGTAGCATCTTCATCTCTACCTATAGACCCAGGTGAATGGCTACTTCCATCTCTGATGGTGCAGGCAGCATGGCTGGTCTTTCTACTCATTAAAATGTGCCAGATGGAAGTTTGCAGCATGTCACCCTGAGGGCTTCTCCCCAGGGGATGTGTTGACCTACCTCCATCTGGAGATCTGATTTCCTTGGAGCCCCATATCCACCTTAGCAGGGAAGTAAGAAAACTCCCCTCAGATTTCCATGGCCCTCTCAGTGCCTCTGCATTCCGGTAGGTCCTCTGTTCTGTCACATGTATTGGAAAACCACAGTGGACATTTCAGTGGAGCTCTCAGCTGTGGGGTTTGTTCTGAAAGTATAGGGTATGTTCTCTGACCCAAAGGTAACAGATCACTGAGTTTGTGCCAATACCAGGGGCTTCGCATGGACAAATGGTATAGAGAAATTGGAAACTTTTCATCCAGATTTAGCTAGACTGGGAAATGAATCAAGTTTCCAAAAGTGCTTTGCATACTAACAGCTTTCTGTTTGGGAGTAAATGTTCCCATCACCAAAGGATCAACCTTTCACTTACATCCTATTCTCGGGGGAACACAATGCTTTCTTCTGGCCCCATCTGGGCTCCTCACAGTCACCTTCCCTCAGGATGGACGTCTCATTTCTTCAAAACTTTTCTTCTACCTCAGTCTCATGGGAACCTTTCAACAAACCATTTAGAAGGGTATGTGTGTGTGTGTGTGTGTGTGTGAATCTAAAAAAACATATAGTTCTTATAGGAATTTTAGAGAATTAGGAGATCTGAGGACATTATACACATTTGAAATTTGTTTTAAAGTCAAACCATCTAAGTTCACTCTATTTTGAGTTATTCTTCTGAGCTATGGGGTTGATATTTTTGACATAACAGCCATAAAGCTCAAATATAAGGACATGTATGTGAAAACCTGTAGGACAGAGGCCTTTGGGATCTTCGGGTACTACTATTACCTACAGTGCTTCTATTTACAAAGTACAACATAAGATCAGGATTTATCACGGTTCCAATATTGTACAGACTTCCTTCTAAAAATGTACACATGCATAACATTATACCTTTATATATAACTTTTCAGCTCACCTAAGTTAAAATAAAAACTACTTCAATACTAATGGTTTGACCACTGAAGTGTCCAAATATGCCAGAATTATTGTACATCTCTGACTCTCCCAAGATACAGATATTCAGATATAACCATAGGATAAAAATCATAATTAATATTTAAAATCAGCTGGTGGCAAAATTATACTAAGTGCCTTTATGCCAAGTTGGCCAATTCAGAAAAGCTTTTATTGTGAATAAAGGTGATATCTGAGGTTCTCTGTTTGGTTTGCCAAGATGCATGTGGTTCCCACTTGACACCATTTGCAGAGAGGGTGGCTTCCAAAGTTTGTAGCATAGATTCATACAGAAATAATAATAATAAGTATAATAGGCAACTTTGACAGATGGGAAAAAACAGTGGAAGAATGTAGGAACCCGATGAATCACGGTGATCTAAAGTAGATTTATTAAACAATACCATGGTTTGGTCATTTGCTTCATGGTTCTGCAAGCCTCTTTGGATTATGGTGCCAAGAGTTTTGATTTTATTTATTTATTTTAAATTATTATTTGGAGTTTTAAGCTCCAAAGTCTTGTCATGATGGTTTTCCCCATCAGTAACTTATTGCCATAAAATAAGTGAATTGATGGGTTAGCCCCAGCTTTATCTGAGCCATGGTAATTAGGATAGTGTCACCTTTCCTTTGTGAACTGCTGAAGAGTTGCTCTTGGTGGGAACCTGGAAGATATAGTCCATTTATGAGAAGCTTTGGACAAAATTTTAGAAATGCTTCTTAGGCTTCCTGAGGGAAGGCTCAGCTCTTCTCCCAGGTTCTCTGAATGAGCTTGAGTTGGTTCCTATGCCTCCAGCTGCAGACTTGGGCGGTCCTTCCTTCTTTCTCCCACTCAAGAGCTGCCCTATCAGAGAATCTCAAACCACCTCACTGAGCCCTGGGCATAACCTCATGTCCATGGGGATGATGACTTCATGAGTCGGATGATTGAGCCTTGGGATCTGTTGGAAACTCACTGACACCCAGCTTAGCGCTGACGAAGATTCATGATCATGGTGGGCAGAATGGGAATGACTTTTTCTATCTCACTGCCATTGATCAACACCATGATTCTTCCTTTTAGTCTATGCTTTAACTCCAACATGATGAAAAGTAGGGCCATGCACACTATTCATAAATATCCCAAGTCCACTAGAAACAGAATCTCAGTTCTACTTCTGCACCAACCCAGAGTCTTCCCTGTCATCTGTATGAGGGGATGACCAAGCCCTAAGGGTGGGGTTGGATTGGATAGCAGGAAGGCAGGAGGCAAATGGTACTCACAAATGTTTCTCTTTTTTGATAACTGTGGTCCAGGTTCCTCCTTCTGACAGTCTGTGCTCTTCTTGCTGTGGTAGGCCATGTAGAAGGGCCAAGAGCAACTGTGCTCCACTCCATGGACTTATGCAAGTAGGAAAGCTGATCAAATTCAGTCTTGTGTTAGGTACAACAATAGAAACAAAAGAAGAGAAAACTCTATCTGAAAATTTGTAATTCCTTCAAAAAAAAATGGCAAGGGGAAACAGTAAAATAATGATGCAATCCCTGCAAACAGTTCATACCTGCTTGTTCTGTGCCAAGCAGAGAGCTTGGCACCAGTGATGTTAAGATGGCTCTGCTTCCTGCCTCAGGAACTCGCAGTCTATCATGGCAGCCAACGCACACACACCACAGTCACACAAAACAGAGCCTTGAAAGGAGAATGGAGTTTGGGTCTGCAGAGAACAGAAGTGATGTCTCAGGGAGAAGGTAGCACTGTCAGAGCATGGGGACCCTGCAGAATGAAGCCCGTCTGCAGAGACCATCTAATGGTTTGGCTTGCAGTGGGCAAACAAGGGAGGCTCCTGGAGACAGGAGAGGTGTTGGGACTGAGCTGTAAAGGCGAGGGGGTAGGTGGTCATTAAAGATTTGGTCAGGGCACTCAGAGCTGGGCTTCTGCTTTAGGTACTCACTCGGGTAGACCTGGGGAGGATGGGCAGGAAGTAGCAAAACTGGAAGCTCTCCTGCAGGCTGCCATGTTCATAGTCTAGCACGAGCTGGTATACCCTGGACCGGGCTCAGAAGGGGAATATGGGAAGTAGAAAGATTCAATAGGTAGAATGGATTTGACTGGGGACCAGCCGGCTAGGAGGGAAGATGGAGAGAGCTAATTCCCGAAGCCCACTAAGAAAGGAGCAAGAATCTAGCGCTGTGTGCAATTTGGTGAGGAAATGAGTTTCAGTTCCAAACATTTGGTTGCTCTCCAGTTTCTCAAGAACAAGACTGCTTTGCTAAGTAGATACACAGGACTTCTGCTATTATGCTCTCGAAAAAGTGATGAATATGCTGTTCATATGTTTTCTGGGGTAAACAATTGGGCCCATTTATTTGCTTGTTTATTTTCCTGAGCAAATGAAACCCAGCACTGGGTCTTGACCTCTCTGGGTGCTGGGTGGGACGGCACTCATGGCTTCCAGGAATGGCATATCCACAGCTTCCCAGCATTGGGCAGAATGCATTGTCCCATTATAACTTCCCAAACTAGATGCTTTACTGGTTCCTAAAGATAGCAGAGATGTGTGCATGTCTGTGGTGCACCAGAGCAGAGAAATGAAGCCTGAAGGAGCAGGTGGATTTTCACAAGAATCCATCTTCTGTTATTTACAGCCTTTCTAGAGAAGTTTGATTCCGGGCGTCACCATTCAAAATTGAACTTCTTTAAAACTAGGCTGGCCTTAATTATCTGAGTGTCCCATTTCTTGTCTGATACTTTCTTCTGCCTCCTCTTGAAACAGAGCTTCCCAAATTCGTCCAGCTTGGCACTTCCACTCCACTGAAAAGCAGGGCTTGGGGAACATCCCTCTCTCACCCCACCCCAAACACACTTCCTGGTCACACTTGACTTGTTTATCAGTAGAGTTGGTGGGGACATAAGGAAGTGAACTGGCTTGGAGATCTGAGTCAGCATCCCAGATGGAGGGATTTATGGGTTTTTTTGGTATGCAGCTAGGGTCACAAAGTCTAGTCCAGGGCTCAAATCCACCTCCTGTCTGTTCTCATACAGCCTGTGGAGCTAAGAATGGTTTTTACATTTTTAAATGGTTGGAAAAAACAGCCCAACAAGAATAATATTTCATCACATATGAAAATTATATAAAATTCAAATTTTGGTGTCCATAAATAAAGTTTTGAATTTCATCAACAAAAAGTTGGAAATTTATTTCCTCTCTTGTTATATAAGTATCTACGTCATATCTTTGATCTTGGCCTGCAAAGTCTAAAATCCGTGCTATCTTACTTTTCATAAAAGAATTTCCAGGTGTTGGAACTTTCTTTCTCTCACCTAGAAAGGCTGAATTAAAAACCCTGGCTAGGATGGAAAGATCTTTTAAATCCTTGTCCAAGTTATTATTATTATTATTTGGTAACTTATTGTTTGAGGCTTCCCTGGAGGCTCAGCAGTAAAGAAGCCACCCGCCAGTGCAGGAGACATGGGTTCAATCCCTGGGTTGGGAAGATCCCCTGGAGAAGGAAATGACAACCTGCTCCAATATTCTTCCTGGAGAATTCCATGGACAGAGGAGCCTGGTGGGCTACAGTCCATGGGGTCGCAAAAGAGTCAGACATGACTTAGCAACTAAACTGCAGCTTATTATTTATCCAAGTAAGTTATTACTTATCCAAATAGATATATTGGCTGCATCTTTATTCTTTGCCATTTGACCTTTGCAAGACAATAACACTGCTGATATTGTACTGGTAATAATGATCACGGTCCTTTGAGCGCTGGGAGCCAGGGAGGGGTACGCAGCAGAACTGACTGGCCACTCTTTCTGCCCGTAGGTCACAGGCCTTTCCAGTGCCGCTACTGTCCCTACAGTGCCTCTCAGAAGGGAAATCTGAAGACCCACGTCCTCTGTGTCCATCGCATGCCTTTTGACAACAGCCAATACCCCGACCGCAGGTTCAAGCGCTCCAGAGTCGACTCGGAGGCTTCTGGGAATTTTGAAGACCCCGCAGCTGTCAAGGCGGGGAGCTCAGCGGAGTTAACGGAGGAAGGCAGCAAGGCCCAGGAGGAGCGCAACTGAGCCAACCAATTCGGAGATTGCAATATTATTTTACACAGTTTTCAGATTATGCATCTGGTAAAAGAGTTTGCTAACTGCATTCCAAGGGGAAAATCATGTACAACCCCCCGCTAGTGTATAGAACATTTAAAAATTTTAAAAAGATATCTATATATATATTAAAAAAAAATCCCCAGCCCTTGAAAATGGCTGCTAAACTGTTACCCGGCAACAAGTACTTCCAAACAATACAGGTGGGAGAAAAGGGATTTCAGAAATGCTTGGTGTCCTCCGAGCTCAAGAAAGCTGGGGGGCCCTTCCAATGCTAGAGTCGCCTTTGTCCAAAAATCAAGCTCTTAACTGCAAAACGATGCCATCTAAATGATTTAGTGTTGCCTTGAAGATGGAGGGGCTGTGTTTTCATTGTTGAAAACACCTCTATAATCTGACACCAGCTGCTGTCATCTGCCTCGCACCCTAATGGGATGTGTTGGGAGGCAGTCGCGGTGCCAGTCAGACTGGAGCGGTCACTGCAGAGAAAATCAATTCACGTGGTGTCGTAACTGCACTCTTGGAGAAATCTTAGCCGGCCCGCAGCCAGCGCCAGGGCAGACCAGCACTGCAGAGGCTTGCCATCTTCAATGTGCATTTTTAAAAAATCCACAGCCAAATGAATCAATGGTCAGGAAGTGTCTGCAGACAAATGTCCATTGCAGGTTTGATGAGTAATTCCTTTTTTTAGATCAAATTGCAGTATAGAGGGAAATGCTTTTTCTCAGTTGTCTTTTTTTTTCCTTTAATTTTTGGAGGAATTTACAAGAAGGTTGCTAATAAAAAATATATGGATACACGATATCAAATGCTTAGAACTAGCCCACCCTACTCACAGAAGGTGCTGGTGAAGGATGGAAATTTACCTAATAGTAGAAAGATTGTTTTTATTATGATTTTTAAAATGTTACTTGAATGAAGGCTGCTCCAGTCCTTATTATCAGATTTTTTTCATGTTAGTTTTTGTAAGTATCATAGACATGAAGCAAGATTTTCTTCTCCAGCAAGCTCTTATGAAATAGCTTGTATTAAAATATGAATCTAAACATCCTGCTCTCTATCACTAATGAAGAAAACTGTTTAAGTTAAAATGTCTGTTTTTGTAAAACAAATGTGTTCTATATTTTTGTAGATTTTAGATTTTCTACTGATTGGATACTCCAAATTTATCAAGTTCTGCACCATCCAGAGGGAGATTTGGAGGGCCAATAATGAAACACTTGACTCATTTTTTTAACAAACAATTTATGAAGACTAGTTAAGGGTTTATTCTTGAATCTGCTAGTGTGGCGTCCGAGTTCAGCCTCTTAACATATTTCCTTTGAGTGACACGAAATTGGTGCTGTTGCTTGTGACGGTGGAGAAGTACTGAAGTATTAACTTCTTCTAAGACAAAATTATTCAGACTTTAAAAAAAAAAAGATCGATATTTCCTTGCAGGCTGGGAGCACAGAATAAAACCCCAGGGCCTTAAAAACTTCAGCTCTGCCTACAGCAGTTTACAAAAATACTAAACTGCAATCAATGTAAATAAAATGCTTCGCTATCCTGAGACCAGAAGGAATCTCAGGCTAATAAGGAATCCGGTTTGCATATGCTGTCGAGAGGGTGACATCCACCCGGGGTTTCAGTGTAAACGCAATCGCTGTACAATGTGGACCCATCTGGCATAGAGCAAGCTGCTTTCTTGTTTTTCTAGAATAGTTCTCACTGCCTTACTTAAATCGAGTTGATAAAACTTAATGCAACTGTTTCTATGATCCTAGAGAAAGGACTGAAATGTTATTGAAAACTTTCCGACTGTAGTAAGCTTTAGGATTTTAACTGCACTACTGTGTTTGGTGACTGTGCCAGTCGCTTGCTTTCTGTGTGTTTGCCCCCGCCTTTGGTATCTTAGCAAAGAAAAATATAAAAAAGAAGAAAAAAAAAAAGTAAAAAGAGGAAAAAAGAGGAAAAAAAAAGTGGAAAAAAAGAAAAAACGAGAGCCACATTCCATTTCTAGCACTTTGGGCGCTCTTTCAGTATCCTTTTGTGTCTTCTGAGCATCGTCAGATGCGACAGGCAATAATTCTGTTTGTGACACTGGGAACATCCCCTCTTTTTTGTGGTGTGTGTGTGGATTCCATTTTGTCCAGTGCTACCGTCCTTATTTCCCCCCTGACACAGGCCTTCTCTCCAGAACATTTGTAACTTGTAATACAAACAAGTGACAGCCGCAGTGATGCAGTGTCAGTTTCTGAATGCCATCAGGTTCTCATATCTAAACATGTCAAGTTTTTTCCCTGTAACTTCTGTAGTCTGTGATGCTGGTCATAATACTGTCTACATTCCTACACAAAGAAAAAAAAATCTATCTTGGAGGAAATCTGAGATCAATAGAGTAGAGGATTTTGTTGCTATGCTTGTAACAAGTAGAAAACTTTGTATTTAAAGTTTATTCTTGGTCATTATTTATTATTATAATACATCAGTTGACAGAACTTTATTCTGGTATAGAAAGTATTAAAAGTTGTTTTTTCAGCAATGACTGTTTTCTTTCTGCTGTTAGAATAAAATGTCTTTGAAGCAGTCCAGTTTTATCCAGTGTTTTACGCAATAAAACCTCTACCTCTGGAAAAAAAAATACCCATTTCTTCCTATTCGCGTATGTTTACTAGGAGGAGCAAAACATATTTTTGTAGCTTTGTCAGACTCTGGTAATGCTTGGTCAAACCACACTTCTAACAAAAAGCCCTGCAGTATTCTGTGTGGATGGTTCCCATAGCCTGGTTTTTTAAAATTTCAAGCTGAAAGTGTATCACTGGGTGTACAAACAGCTTGTGTGTGTGTGTGTTTGCACACCCAAGTGCACATGTTTCTTTGAAAGCTTGCAGACACGGGTTACAGTGAGGTAATACCCATGCAAACACCAATGCTCCTCATATTATAGTAATTACACCAGACACTTAGAGCATTGGGATCTATTATTCTCCTTTACTGGTAGTAAGTTTAAAAAAAAAAATCATTAAAAACAAGGAAGTCTTTTACCTTCGATCAGAGGACAAGCTGAATTCTCTCTCCAGAAGCAAAGGAAAAGAACAAAGAGTAATAAAATCTATGGTTTCAGGGCTACATAAAAAGCAGAATTCTGACACTGATCTTCTCAGGTTTGGAGTGCACCCCACACTTGATATGCAGGCTTGCTTTTTGACTTGTTTTTCATTGTTGGTGGTGGCATGGTTTCAAAACCAAGCTCCCATGGTAAATGCTGTGGCTCTGGAATAGGTCAGTCCCACTGAAATGTTGGCGGCAAAGGCATCCAGCCATGCTGTAAGAATCTATAATCACCGGATTTCTTTCAGGAGGTCAAACTGTTGGTGTTCCTGGACAGGAACAGATGCCAATCCTAAGGGTCCACTGTCACACAGCAAAGGTGAGTCATGAGGGGTTAGTGAGAGATCAGGAAAAGGACCCACCAGGGAAGGCAGGTTGATGGAGGGGTCATGACTCGTATACATGATGGATCCAATCCTAAATGCTTCCCGGGGCCAGGCAGGATACCTCAGTGGCAAGAGAAGACAGTAGGAATTTGCAGCAGGGTCTCAGGGGCAATGAGAAACCCCGGCCCAGTACCTCATCACCAACAGGAACGTGGCATCAGGGCTTCTGAGTTTGCAAGTGACACTGGACTCCTGGATTTTGAGTAAAATCTCTTTAATTTTACATAGTGGCTCAAAATGTGTATTTAAAAGCTGTGTGATAAATAGATGATCAAAATATGGCTTATACACACAGTTGCAATTTCTGCTTTCTTTTTCATCATGGTTTGGCACAGGAAATTGAATATAGTTCCTGTGATATACAGTAAGACCTTGCTGCTCATCCAGTCTATGTATATATAATGGTTTGCATCTGCTAACCCCAAATATCCAACCATTCTTCCCCTACCCTCCTCCCTCCTGGCAACCACAAGTCTGTTCTCTGTGTTTGAGATCCTGCTTCTGTATCCTAGATAGGTTCATATGTGTCATATTTTAGATTCCATATATAAGTGATATCTTCTGATGACCTTTGTCTCTGACTTACTTCACTTAGTATAATTATCTCTAGGTCCATCCATTTTGCTCCAAATAGCATTATTTCATTCTTTTTTATGACTAATATTCCATTTATATATACACACACACATACCACGTCTTCTTTATCCATTTATCTGATGGACATTTAGGTTGTTCTGTGTCTTGGTTATTATAAATAGCGCTGCTATGAACACTGGAGTGCATGTATCTTTTCAAATTATTGAATGGCATATTATTCTGCTGTGAAAAGGGATGGAGAACCTGACACAGGCTACGGCATGGGTGAAACTTGAAAACATTGTGCTTAAGTGGAAGAAGGCAGTCACAAAAGATGCCAGTCACATACTGTATCCATATATAGGAAATGGAGTAGGCAAATCCATGGAGACCAAACACAGGTTAACGGAGGCTGGATTTGGGGAGAGGGGAGAATGCGGAGTGAATGATGGCTAAAGAGAAGGATGTTTCTTTTTGTAGAGATAAAATGTTTCTAAAATTAGATAGTGATGGTAGTTCCCCAACTCTGAATATACTAAAAACCACTGAGTTGTACATTTTAAGATGGTGAATTTTATGGTATGTGAATTATACCTCAATAAAGCTATTATAAAATAAAAAATAAAACTGGAAGGAGGCCTTTCTAAGAAGCATCAGTATATATTTCCATCAAAATATTTTGAGCTCTTAAAGAGTCGTAGACAATTGGCAGATTAGTACATTGTAAAAAAAAATTACAAAATTGGGGTGTCCTGACTTAAATTTGAATCCTGTCTATACTGCTTAATGGATACTTGATCTTGAACAATTTAGCCATTCTGAGTTCACTGGCTGTATATGAAAATTATGAAATTAAATTTCAATAAAGTAGGGGAAATTATATGTAAATTTATAAAGGACTTTACAAATGTTAGATTGCTGCTATTGTGGTGTGATAAGTCATGTCTATATCTGAGATTAATTTCACCACAAAGCATTATACACTAACACCTCTGTTTTTGAAAGGGCTCCCTGGTGGTCAGGTGGCCATGACTCCTCCATATTCACCTCCTTCAGACAAAATGATCCTGGACAAATGTCTTAAACTTTTTGTCTTCCAGCTTTCTCATTTGAAAAATCAGTATTTTCACCACTTTCTTGCCATCCTCAGGGTCTTGAGGGTCAGACAGGGAAACAATGGGATGCAGGAGAAAAACAGCTGGTCCTGGGGTAAAATATCATTCCACTCACTTGTTTGATGAACGTTTACAGAAGACCTACTATGTGCCAGGCATCAGGCCACAGGCTGGAGATACATGGGTGTGTCAGAGACCATGCCCACAGATCCCTGTCTAAGGAGAAAACAGACTTCAATTTGATAATCACACAAGTAAGTATAACATATCTGGAAGAGGAGATTCAGAGATAACACGTCCCAGAAGATTTCCCTAAAGGGTGACAATGAACTGAGATGTGAAGGACAGGGTGCCGGGTGGAGAAGTAGTGCAAGGGCTGTGTGGGCTGGATGGGGCTCTGGAGGGCTTGTCTCCACCTCTCCCGGATCTGTGGGATCCGGGCAGGTCATTCCAGCTCCCCAGATCTGCTTCTTTATCTGTGAAGCAGAAATGGAACACACAACAAGGCTCTTTCTGAGCATATATGAGCTGCTGCTGCTGCTGCTGCTAAGTCACTTCAGTCGTGTCCGACTCTGTGTGACCCCATAGACGGCAGCCCATCAGGCTCCCCCGTCCCTGGGACTCTCCAGGCAAGAACACTGGAGTGGGTTGCCATTTCCTTCTCCAATGTGTGAAACTGAAAAGGGAAAGTGAAGTCGCTCAGTCATGTCTGACTCGTAGCGACCCCATGGACTGCAGCCTACCAGGCTCCTCCCTCCATGGGATTTTCTAGGCAATAGTACTGGAGTGGCTTGCCATTGCCTTCTCCGATATATGAGCTAGCAGTACATAACTGCATTACAAGCTGCGCAGAGAACAAGCTAGGTACCACCAGGTTCCAAGGACTGCTACTGAAACTGACACCAGCTAGGAACCCACTTGAACAATGAAATGTGGTGCATTCTGCAGGTGCACGGCTTTCTGACTTGTCAGAGGTCAGCAATATAGGAGTCGATGCAACAAGATCCAAATGCCTTCTTCAACAAATTTACAAGATCCCAGACAACCATCAGTCATCAATCACACCCAGGGGCCTCGGTCTTTTGGAAAGGAGTGGGTGGGTGTCTCCTGGGCCCAATTCAAGGTCTTTCCATGACGCCACTCCGTTCTTTCGTGGATGGGCTTGGCCACAGCGGCAGCAGCACCATTTACCGCGGGAGTCTACGTAGGATGACAAACGTCCTGATTTCCTCAAATAAAGGGATTCCCAGGATGCAGAACTTCCAGTACTAAAAGCAGGACAGTCCTGGACAAACCTGAATGGTTGGTCAACTGGATCCAAGGCTACTCTCTGCAAAGGCACACATCCCAGCTGAGCCGAGCTATTGCTGCCCTTTACCCAGCAGGCTCCATCGGGAGAGCCAAGGGGCTCAGAGCATGGATTTTGGTAACTTGAGACTTGGGTTCAATTTTCCTTGCCACAGTACGTTTTCTATAAGGGTGAAAGGTGACAAGGCACACACAACACTCCACACAGTGCTTGGGACATGGTCCTTGTTTATATATTCTCTGTTGAGTGACTGAATGAATAGATCTCTGTTCCTGCTTCGACTAGGTGGGGAATGCCTCAGATGTGAATTTCTCTTCCTAGCAGCCGGAAACTGCTGAGCTGCTGATACTCAGTGTTAAGATACTATTTTGTGCTGAAACTTTTATAAAGATGATAACCCTGCTGTCTCTTGTAGTTTGGGATTTGCACACTTCCCCCTCTCTGTTGAACATCTGTATTGTAACAGTATATTATGAAAACCTCACCTGGTGTATTGTAAGCACAATCCCAAGGAAATTAGTGTTAAATATTGTGATCTTCTTTTCAAGATAGAAAGGCTGGGCCCGTTCCACAGAACTAGAGGTATGTTTCCATGGGGAAGGAAAAAAATTCATAGTGTAATGCAATATTAAAAATGTCGCCCAGCTGAGCATTCCATGTAGGGGCTTGTGTAGAGTTTTAATCTCTTCACCTGTTGGTGTTAAGAGAAAAGAGAGATAGAGGGAGGGCAGGGAGGGTGAGGAAGGGCTTTTATGAACAGGGAAATCACAAGCAAAGAGGAGGGGGAAAATTTAAATGATCCCAGACTGAACTGTTTTGCTGTTAATACAGAAATACAGTGCAAGACACATTTAATGGGCTCTATTTTTTATTATACTATGCTGAATAATTAAGTTTGAGGCTAAGTGTCACATGGATTTATCTTTTAATTAAAAAAGCATGGTTCACGCATATTTGAGTGGTAGTCCAAATAAATGCAATATAGAAATTTATGTTTGTTTATCTAGGTGTTAATTACCTAGAGATTGTTCTGGATTACTTCTTTTTATAAAGTGTCATAGGCTCGTGTCAGAACGAATAAAGCTTGCCCATGGAACCTTATCAATTTGCTAATGATAGTGCTGGTTTGACCTGAGGTGAGGGGGGCAGGGGAAAACTTTGGGGATTGTTATGTACACACACGCCCCCATTCAAAACCACACCAAATAAAACAGTCCTTTTAGAAAATATTTCTAGGACATAAAGGCACAAATATATCTTCCTTGTTTTACAGCCTCTTGTCCACAGCTATTTATAAAACATGTGATTATTTATGCATTGGGTTATGAGAAGTTCGGCTAGGAGAGGCCGTGAAGGAGGCTCCATCAATCCAGTTACCTGAACCCCGGAGAGGTGGAGGGAGGGTTTCTCAGTAGAAATGGGGCCGGACAGGAAGTTGGCTGCTGTGATTTGTCTGAAATACGTCAGCCTCACTGCCTCTCCCAGAAAGGGCAGACAGGGAGAAAGAGGGATAGCAAAGTTGAGGGTAGGGGTCACGTTTTTTAGAAACAAGGCTGCACACTGAGAAAGCAAAAACCAGGAGCCCCCACAAACTGCTCCTCATACCTTGGATCAGTTCCTGCCTTTATCTTTGTTTACAAAATGATTTTTGGTGGCAGGTCCGCTGGAAGGGCTTGGTCAAAAGGTTCGACTTCAAAGAAATAGGCGTTGCAAGGGCAGGAAGAATTCCAAACCGCTCTGAAGATGTCTAAGTTGGGTGCGCTCCTTTGTTCTGAAGATTTGTTTGCCTTGGTTTTCTGAGTCGCCCGGCCTCTTCCCACCGCGCACCACGCCTCCATTTCTGACTATCAGATCTCCAGAAAATCAACAAAAGTGACTGCGGCTGCCGTCGGGCTTCCCCTGGCTTGGTGGGTCGCTCTCCCAGGATGCAGGGAGAACAGGAGAGCTCTAGACCGGGGCCGGGCACTCAAGTGTGATTCTCTCCCGTCCAAGCTGGCAGGGGAGCATCAAGAAGCCCCAAACTGCAAACCAGCCCAACCTGTAAGCTCTCCGCTGCGAAGGGTTTCATTTTCAGTTTCTCCTCCCTCCGGGAGACCTGGCGGACTGCTGGGGCGGGTCACTTGGCAGCGCGCCTGGAGAGGGGCGCCCGGGCGGGCCAGGCCGGCAACAAGAGGGCGCGGCGCCAAACGGTGGCGCCCGGGGCCCCCAGGGTCTCCGCGGGGCGGGGACGGGGGCCGGGGCGGGTTTTTTGGCTCCCACCCCGGAACCGGCCTCTGACCCAGCCCCTTGCCCTAAGGTATCAAAGGAGAAAGCGCCCCCGCCCCGCCCCGGCCGCCCTAGCCTTGGTCCCCAGGGCGCCTCTTTTGGCGACAAATGCTCCAAAGGGACTCGCTGTGGCCTCTGGCCCCAAGGAGGGCGCGCCAAGGAGTCCTCAGGCGCCAGCTGATCATCCCATAGCCGCGAACAGAAATTAATGCCGCACATTTTAAAAATTATTGACACTTGAACTCGGATTTCCTCCCAAATTGCTGCTCATTTCCTCCCCAGAATCGTTGTTACCAGAATTTGGGGCCCAGGAGCTCTGCAGGGAGGCGTGGGGGTGTTGCTGGGAGGAGCGGGTCACCCGTTTGTGCCAGATGCTGGGGACCCAGCAGAGGACAGGCAAGGACGACCTTGCCTTGGCTTCCCACTCCGCCCTCTCAATGATTTGTTAAGTGGGGGTGGGACTCCTTTTAGATCTCTGGTCAGAGAAGGTCCTTAGCTTGAGCTTTCTTTGAATGAAGACTTGTTGGCTTCCAGCGTGTCCACCAGAGCCTTATTCAAAAAAGAGGGCCCTGAATTGGGAGAATCCAGCAGTGAGGTGTTTGAGGGCCCTGATTTCAGAGGCTGTAAAAGCAGGGACATGCAGGGCTTTGGGGTTCAGGGCATTGGTCTGGAATGACATGGAGGATCTGTGTGCCTAAGAACATCAACTTCTTTTTTAAAAGTTAAAAAAAAATTATTGAGGTGAAATTCACATACATAAAATTAACTGTTTTAAAGTGTACGGTTTAGTAGTATTTAGTAAGTACACTCGCAATGTTGCACAACCATTGGCTCTATGAGTTCCAAAACATATTTATTACCTGAAAGAAAACCACACACCCACTAATCAGTAACTTTCTATGCCCCCTTCCCCATCCTCCAGCAATACACAGTCTCCATGGGTTTACCAATTCTGGACATTTCATATAAATGGAATCATGCGATATGTGAACTTTTGTGTTTGACATATTTCACTTAAGGGCTTCCTGGTGGCTCAGAAGGTAAAGAATCTGGCAGCAATGCAAAGAATCAAGTTTAATCCCAGGGTCAGGAAGATCCCCTGGAGGAGGTCATGGCAACCCATGCCAGTATTCTTGCCTAGAGAATTCCATGGACAGAGGAGCCTGTTGAGTTACAATCCATGGAGTCACAAAGAGTCAGACACAATTGAGTGACTAATACTTATTCCACTTAGCATAATACTTTCTAAGTTCTTCCACGTGGTAGTATGTAACAGTATATTATTCCTTTCAATGACTGAATAAACTTTTATGTTTATACCCCATTTTGTTTTTCTGTTCATCCATTGATGGACATTTGGGTTATTTTCACCTCTTGGCTATATCACTTATTTCTGCTATGAACTTTCACACATAAGTATTTGGGTATCTGGTTTCAATTATTTGGGGTATATACCTAGGAGTGGTATTGCTGGATCATTGAGAAATTCTATGTTTACATTTTGAGGAATCACCAAACTCTATTAGCTTTTTAATTCAACAAATCAGATCATTCTCAGCTACACTGCTTAGAATGACTTCCTCTTAGTAGTAAGTAAAGTCGCTCAGTCATGTCCGACTCTTTGTGACCCCGTGGACTGTAGCCTACCAGGCTTCTCCGTCCATGGGATTCTCCAGGCAAGAATACTGGAGTGGGTTACCATTTCCTTCTCCAGGGGATCTTCCCGACCCAGGGATCGAACCCGGTCTCCCGCATTGGAGGCAGACGCTTTAACCTCTGAGCCACCAGGGGAGCCCAGCTTCCTCTTACATTAGAATAAATTTTATATTCCTTACCCTGGCCTTTGAGGCCCTACATTATCTTACCTTATCAATCTCTCTAACTTCATCCTCCACCTCTCCCTCAGGTACCTTCCCTCTCTCGTCAACATGGTTTTTTGCGCTTCAGGCCTGCCAAACCTGTTCCTGCCCCAGTCTCTTTGCACTTGTTTTCTCTTGCCCTTTCCAAGCTGGACACCGTCCCTTTCTTAGGTTGTAACTCAGATGTCTCCCAGGGAAGCTTTCTGTCACCATACCCATATGTTCCTGGCCTCTGTACCACACCACAGTTCATCATCTTATTTCTGTCTTCTTTGTGGCAGTAATAAATTACTCCCTAGAAATACCTTGTTTACCTCTTGGTTTACGCAATGATAGTCTGCTTTCCTTAGTGGAATGTAAATTTCATGAGATGAGGGACCCATCAGAGCCCTGGTACAAGTAGTACCTGGTACAGAGCAAGACCTCAAATAAATGATTATTGAATAAATAAGAATTCCCAGCCCAATTATCTTTGATAATAATCCCTGGAGTGTTGTTGGACATTTGGTTAACTTTAAAAAGGTTCTTTCAGCAGTCTTCAGAAATGAGGCCCCAAACTAAGCAGAATATTGACTAAACTCAATGGCAGACCAGTAGTATCTTTGAGAACTTGAGTATGGTCCTTCTTACTTGTAGTGTGGGTATGTGTCTGTGGGTGGGCAGAGGAGTGGGCAGCCCATTGCATTGATAAAATTAGTCTGATACCCCCGTGCAGTGGGTTCATATGAGACCAGCTGCCCAAGCTCTTTAGAAGGACGCATAGCTGCCAAGTGGGTAGCTGCAATCAGAAACTTGGTTCCAAGTCTGTGTCTGCTAAACTGGGCCCTGCCTTTTTCCCTCTGAGCCTCAGTTTCCTCATCTGTTAAAGAGGCTGCTAACACGTGCCGTAACATGTACTTACATGAGAGTTGGACCATAAAGAAGGCTGAGCACCGAAGAATGAATGCTTACAAATTGTGGTGCTGTAGAAGGCTCTTGAGAGTCCCTTGGACTGCAAGAAGATCACATCAGTCAACTATAAAAGAAATCAACCCTGAGTATTCATTGGAAGGACTGATGCTGAAGCTGAAACTCCAATACATTGGCCACCTGATGTCACGAGATGACTCACTGGAAAAGTCCTGATGCTAGGAAAGATTGAAGGCAAAAGGAGAAGGGGCATCAGAGAATGAGGTGGTTAGATAGCATCACCGACTCAACTGACATGAATTCGAACAAACTCTGGGAGTAGTGAAGGACAGGGGAGCCTGGTGTCCTATAGTCTATGAGGTCACAAAGAGTCGGGACAGAACTTAGTGACGGAACAACAACAAAACATGTGCTGTGCAGACTTACTGGGAGCCACACATGAGAACATGGGGAAGTGCTTTGCAAAGGGAAATGCTGCACACATCAGATGTTACCATAGCTGCTAATATGAAAAATATGTGTGCCCTGCCCATGCCAAGGTGTGGGCAGGGGGGACAGAGCCCGGCAACCTGGTCAGCAGCTGCTGCGGCCATCCCAGTTCCCTCTCCCACGCTGTTGACCCTGGCCACACTCATGTCTGTGACCCTGGGGTCAGCGCCTCCTCATAATGCCTTTCCATTTCTCAGTTTGCTGACTGGGGTGATTTTCGGTGAGGTCCACATAAATACTTCAAAAATAATTCACGATGAAGAGGAATGCTTCTGGAATGGATGATGGCACGACGAATTAAACGCTTTATAGGGCTGAGCGTAAATTATTTTAATGCATGTAATAGATCCGCCCAGGGAGACTTGAGCCCTCCAGGTCATGCCTCTGTGCCCCCAGGGCCCAGAGGGTGGTGGGAGCAGGTGGCTGGGAGCCTGCTCTGCTGGGGCGTGAATCATCTCCCTCTCCAAAGACTTATTTTGCCAGCACTTAGGTCCCCCCAACCTGAGGAAAGGATGGGGAGGCCTCACGTCTGGCCAGGCAGAGCCCGGAGCCAGACGAGGCAGTGAGAGGGCAGTTGTTAGCAATGACAACAGCCTGACCTACACCTCGTCTTCCATTCATTGTCTGCTCCTCTTGAAGAGGGTGAGGTATGGTGGCTTGTAATTTGAAACCATAGAGTTAAAATATTTTGTCTCCTGTGACAATTTTGAGTTGCAGGATGATCATTTCAGTTCAGGCCATCAACCAGCAACATTTTACATTTAGACTCACCGCACGTCAGTAGAGAAAGGAAGACATCTTGGAGATGGTTGTGTCCAACACACCCATTCAAGAGACAAGAAAGCTGAGAGCTCAGAGAGAGATGCAGAATTTTGTGCCCCAGACATAGAAAATAAACACACTGTTGTATTCAAGGGCTGTCTAAGCAATATTTATAGAGCGATATCTAGAGATTGTTGTTGTGGTTTTGTAATTACTGGAGTAGATTTGTAATCCCGGAGGAAAGGATTCATTGATTCCAAAATGTGTTACCACGTCCCTTTATGATCAGGCAAAGCATGGTAACAGTCCTTTAAGTGGACCAGTTGTCTCATATCTGGGGAGAAGCTTTTATTCACTCAGTGTTCAATGATCATGTCACACATGAGTTCTCAGATGTTTGGTGGGCATTGACCATTTTCCTATGAGCCAGACAGGCTCACCTGTTCTCAAGAAACTCACAACTGAATTTGTAGGAGGAAACAGACAGAACAGGCTCCATCTTGAAAGCAGCACTTCATCTTGGGCCGGACTGTGGACTTTGAGCTATATGCCCAGTGTCTATGGAAATGACATACCAACTGGAAAACCAGACCCCTCCCCTGCAACCCCGAAGGCTCATACCTAGACTCTCCATCACCTAAAAGAATACCCTAATTATCTGTGTAACTGAATAGAATCATAAATTCCATTATGCTTATTGGGGTATGACCACAGGCCTACTGATAATCGTCCACTGTTAACTACCTGGGCTTAAGGCATACGAATTCAGGTTAACTTTGATTGTATCTTTTGTTTCCTCTATTCAGACTAGTTTCAGGGAATTTGGAGAGGTGGGTTTGGGCACGTACACTTAGGGTATATAAGGTTTTCACAAATGCTGGTCGGGGTCCTTGGCTAAGAGGAGACTCTGTCTTGGGCCCACTGGCGTAATAAACTGCACTCCACTATCTGCAACGTCCATCTGAGTGAGTTTGTTTCCCAGAACGCGTGGCTACAACAAATTGATGACCTTACAAAGAACCCAGATCAGAAAAGCTGCTGTAACGTGTGCCTTGCCCTTGTCTGAGTCCTGGGACAAGTCTCCTTCCACAGATAGCTTCTTGATGAGCTGTTCTTCTGTGTCTGAAGCCCCACCCTCAGTGATTCAGCCCATTCACATCAAAGTTGACGTGACTGAAAATAAGAACAGCGGCAACAGAGAATTAGAGAAAGCAACCACCTCCAGGGGGAGCATTAGGAAGTGAGGTGCTGGGCCTGGAATGAGGAACAGGGTTTGAACACTAGGGACTGAGAGAGTCGGGGAGGAGGAAGGGTCAGGATGTCCCGAAGCAGAGACCCAAAGGTTTCTGGTGGGTTCCGCAACTTCACACAGGCCAGGAAGATCACAGCCAAGAAGAGGAAGGGCTGCAGGATGCGGTGTCTCTAAGCAGGTATGCATAAGACGGCCCCATTGTGTTTTCCTAATAGTCCTCATTGTCCCGTAGAGAGGAGGGGAATGACAGTCTGCTGCTGAAGTTAGGCTGGCTGGAAAGGAAATAAAGCATGCTGCACCCCAGGAGGACTTACAGATGAAGGTGGAATCCTAGCCCACAGAAGGAGTCTTCTGAGGCAGTTGATGATTGCTGCCCACATGGCAAAAACTGAGTATCTCAGGACTTCCCTGGGGATCCAGTGGTTAAGACTCTACCTTCCAGGGCAGGGGCATGGGCTTGATCCCTGGTCAGGAAACTAAGATCCCACAAGCCTCGTGGTGTGGAATAACAACTGGTTGCGAGAAAACTTGAATACCTCTAGGTGAAAAAATCAGCGACAACAACTGATCATACCCTGCACCACAAACAAAGACTAACTCAAAATGTGTCATAGACCTAAATGTAAAACTTAAAAAGAATTTTAAAAAATCTTAAAAATATTGAATGTCTCACCTCTACCATTAAGCCTTTCCTCTCTGTCTACAACACACACACACACACACACACACACACACACACACACAGAGTCTCTCAGTCATATCTGACTCTTTGCTACCCCATGAACTGTAGCCCGGCAGGTTCCTCTATCCATGGAATTCTCCAGGCAGGAATACTGGAGTGGGTTGACGTTTCCTTCTCCAGAGGATCTTCCCAACCCATGGATCGAACTGGGTCTCCTGCATTATAGGCAGATTCGTGACTGTCTAAGCCACTAGGGAAGCCCTTCTTATCCAACTCTGGGATAATTATTTCTCTCTGTGTTCCCAAAGCACATAGCTCTGCACAAGACTTCAGAACTCACTGCAGTTTGTCATAGCAAGTTTTGTTTGCTTCCACCTAGACTGGACTTAGTCGTCACAGCCCAGGCAGTGACCTGGGCTGGTTCATTTCAGGGTCAGTGGTGACCCATGATGGAAGCTTCGTGTATGTTTCCTGGTTACACCTATGTAAATGACCCAAGTTTAAAATCCAGACTTCCTGAATGTTGGTTCAACATAACCACACCTTCTCCCATTTTAGGTTTCTGGAAAGAAACTACTCAAACAATCAAAATTATAGTTGGTTTTAAATGGCAAGCTGTTACCAAGGCTGTCGCCCCAGAATCCTACTCCCTGCCTCTCTTCAACTAGAAACCAACAACTCTTATCTACATTTAGGGGGGAAGCTGCAAAGAGAAAAAAAAGGACTGGTTAGAAACAAGTAAGCCCACGATGGCAGAAGATTTGACTTCCAATAGACCTTGAGCCTCATTATATGTTCACTGTAATATATTCAGTTCAGTTCAGTCGCTCAGTCGTGTCTGACTCTTTGCGACCCCATTAATCACAGCATGCCAGGCCTCCCCGTCCATCACCAACTCCCGGAGTTCACTCAAACTCATGTCCATCGAGTTGGTGATGCCATCCAGCCATCTCATTCTCTGTCATCCCCATCTCCTCACGCCCCCAATCCCTCCCAGCATCAGAGACTTTTCCAGTGAGTCAACTCGTCGCATGAGATGGTCAAAGTATTGGAGTTTCAGCTTTAGCATCAGTCCTTCCAATGAACACCCAGGACTGATCTCCTTTAGAATGGACTGGTTGGATCTCCTTGCAGTCCAAGGGACTCTCAAGAGTTTTCTCCAGCATAGCATATGCTAAATGGTACACCCATGGGTGCCATGACAGTTGATGATTGCTAGAAAAGCCTATACAAGGCCTGGAAAGGAGAAACGCATCAGTTCTGGGTCCAAACCACACCCCTATTCTTGGATTACTTATGAATATTCCTCCTACTCTTTCCGATTCCCTCCATTTTAATTCCACGCTCCTATATATTTGGTGTCTCCACCTGAATTAGGCTGAGAAGTTGATATGTGTACTAGATTCCCCCTCTTCATTTTTTCGCCACTGAATAAAGCTTGTGTGTGTGTGCCTGTGGGCATGCATGTGTGCTCAATCATGTGTGACTCTTTGCAACCCCATGGACTCTTTGCAAGCCTGCCAGGCTCCTCTCCTCTATTCATGGAATTTTCCATCCAAGAATACTAGAGTGGTTTGCCATTTCCTTCTCCAACAGATCTCCCCGACTCAGGGATCGGACCTGCATCTCCTACACTGGCAGGCAGGTTCTTTACCAGCTGAGCCACCAGGGATGCGTTGAATAAAGCTTATGCTGTTCTATTCTCAACACTGGTTTCATTTTTGGCTGTACCAATCAGATGGGGAAAAGAACCTTCCTGGCGGGGGTGAGGTTCCATCCCAGGCTAGGACCCTGGTGGTAGTCTGCTCTATCAATCAGAGCCAGAATGGTATACCCTTCAAAGCCTTAACACAGTGCCTGGCATCGATGTGCATCCAGTCAGGGACTACAAAATAAGCGCTTTGGAGCCATAGCTCGTGTTAATTCCTTGCCCATGTCCCCTTGGCTCACGTTCTGCAGCTGCAGTGCAGGGGGCGATCCCGGCCTCTGACTGCTTCCTGCATAAAGAATCACAGGAGTGTGCCCAGCTGCAGGGAGGCCTGAAAGCGCTAGGGATATAACGCCTTCAAGAAACAACCCTCCGTCAATGGGAGGGGGAATTGGGGAATGAAGACGAGCAGTGGGCTCTCCACAGTCCTCTGAGGGCCCTCTGCGGGGCTGAGCTCCAACGGCCTGCAGCAGCAGCCTGCCCATCACAGGCGCATCCCTGCACTGGTACTGGCTTTCCCCCTTCCTCATTTTACGCCCCCACTCCTCAAGTGTGTTGGAATTCTCTTAATGAACTACTCGCACCCACGTCCTTGTCTCACCAAGAATCTGCTTTTTAAGGGAACTCAAACCAAGGCAGGGGCTACATAAATAAATGTATACATGTTGAAAGGAGAAAGGAATATAAAGGAACAAATGCGTGAGTGAAGTGATGGTGAGATGGAGGAATCTGAGAGCAAACCATGCCCATTCCACCATCTTCCCTGAGCCGGCCTGAGGTGGAGAGGATGGAGGGAAGGCCGTGCAGCTCATCTTGAAGTACAGGCTCCGGTGCGCTGTCTCCGTGGACTTGTCGCTACACTGCCATGAGGTGCCAGGAGGCCTCTGCGACCAGCAGGGGTACCCGAGTGGGCGACTGGCTCTGACCACGGCTTCCAGTACATTCTTCTCTGTGGCAGGGCTCCGCTCTCTTCCACCTGGAGCCCAGGGGAACTCCAGCCACGATGCAGGAGGCGGTCACCTAGGAGAGAGAAGCCCTTGGTGATCTGTGCTGGCAGCCGAGTCTTAGAAAAATAACACAAAAGGCCCGGATCACTGGGTAAGGGGTGCGGGGAGATGGAGGAGGGGTAGTGGGTTGAGGATCCCGCGGCACCTCTCCCAGATGGCGCCTGCCCACCCCCACCCATCCTGACACGAGGGGGACAGGAACGCATCACGTACCTGCAGGCGGAAACAGAAGGCTCCATGGAAGATTGGATGCAGAAAGCCAAACGCTGCGCAACAACCAGGCTTCTCTGGGTACCGGCTGTGAGCGCTGCTAAGAATAGAGCCAGGCGGGCCGAAACTCTGCGCAAGAGCCTCAGGAACGCTGGAAGCTCTTATGGAGCTCCACTCTGTCTTCTCGGGCTGGGCTGTGCGGAGGCCTCAGAGTGCCTCTGTCCCCCAACCTTCCTGCAGCAGAACAGTCATTCTCTAGAGCGAAAGGTTCAACATTAGGAGCAGGGAAATGACCTTCCTGCCTGCAGCGGCGGGCTGGTCACTTTGTAGCCACTGCAATTCCAGTTGCTGTGTATGCACTGAGCGTCTATTGTATGCATGTCTTTGCAGTGGCGCTGGGAGGGTCACTTGGGAGAGAGAGGACACCCCCGCCCTTGGAGAGTTTGGAGTCTCCTTGGAGAGACAAGCCCTCTGATCGGGGGCAGGGCAGGGAAGAGAAGCTGCCAGGAGGAGGAGGAAATCCAGCGGAGGTCACCTGGAAGGGAGTGAGGAGGGACGCTGCCAGACTCAGGCCGGTGGCCGGAGGAGTAGGACAGGGAGACGCTGCCCCTCGGGCCCTGGGTAGGGAGCATGGGGAGTGTTCTCGGGCTCAGAGCAGCCGGGCTGTTGGGAGAAACCTGTGATGGTGCCCTGATGCTCAGGGGCGGCTGGCTGGGGTGGAGGAACAAGTCACAGGGCAGGGGTGGGTCCTGCAGAAGAAGGAGAGGAAGGCTGATGATGTAGGAAGCAGGTGGGCTCCTTGGAGAAATTTGGGAGGTCAAGGATGGGGGTCAGTGAACATAATGAGGTAGGGCTGGCCAGCTGCTTCTTTGGGGTTAATCTGCCTCACTAATGCTGTCAATCAAGAAGCATCCGCAGATACACAGCCTAGGGGTCCTCCAACACTTAGCAGACAAATGCTCCTCTTTCCCTTCTTAGGAATTCCAAAACCTGCTCATTACCTAGAGAAACTGAACTCTCCTCAGAGTTGCCCCTCAAGTCAAATCCTGTGGTTTGAGCAGGACAGGAGCTAAGGGGGTGAGTTTGTTGAGGATGGCGACCGACACCAGAGTTTGGCCATGGATGAGCCAGACATACTGGTCCTCTTAGGAAGGAAGCCTTAGCTGTGCCCAGGGAGCGCTGCGGGGGCCACTGTGTGCATCAGAGCAGACCTGGCCACGGTCCCGGGATGCTGTTCTCTGTGATTGTGTGTGGTTCCTGCACAGAGCACCTGCCGGCTGTGGGTCTCCGTAGGGCAGGGACATGCTGAGGAGCTGCTGTGCCTGGTTCTCAGGGTTCGGCGTTAGAGTAAGTAAGGACACTGACATTAGTCCAATCTCCAAATTGTCCTCTATGAGCTTTCTCTGTAGTAGACACCCAGGGCTCCTCCTGCCTGGAAGCTCAGACTCTTGGAGGAGATAGAGAAATAAGTGAACATTTTAAAGGAATTCCATCTCAAAGGCTAGCATGAACTGCAGTGATTTTACTGTGATTTCCTCTGACATAAGGCCTCAGGCTCTGCCCACCACCCTCCAACATCAGGGCCCAAAGGGTTGAGGGTGGCAGGGACCCTCGCTTCACTCACACCCCTCAGCAGCTTCTGTTTGGTGGGATTTAGGAGTTGTCATTCCCATCAGAGCGAACAGGTTGGTGTCAGCCTCGCAGACACCGTGAAGGCCTCCTGGGCCAGGCCCGCCTGTTCCCCCCCTCTCCGAATTCTGTCTTGCAGCTTCTGACCAGTGTTGGTCTCCTCGCCTTGATATCCTTTAGAAATTCAATTTTACGTGCTGTTGGTCTTGAGTGTGGACTGTTGCATTTTATTAATTTGAAAACAATTTATTTTTAATGATTCCTGTAGCCTCTGCTTCCTCCCCCAACTGCGCCCTCAGAGAAGGGCCCTTTGCCCTCCTCTTACTGTCAAGAGTAGAACTGAGAACTGCCCTCTGTGGGCAGTGTGGGCTGCAGAGCATCACAATTAAACATATGGCACTTTCCTTGGGCTAAAGTGGTATTTATGCCTTTGGGGAGTAATCACTGGGCAGTATATAGTCCTTTCAATGACACCCAAACAATCCCTGGCACCCTGCACAGAACTGATCAGTTCTACTGGCCTGAATTATTAAAGGCCCATTACCAAGGTGGAAACAAAATCCCCTCCTTAGAGGGTCCTTTCCCTCCTTTTTGTGATGGAGGGCTTTTCACCTGTGGGTGGTCATGGCAGGTGTTTCCATCCCTGCTGTAGAGATGGCTCTTTGTCACCCAAGGCATCACAACTCAGCCGTCATTACCTGTGTCCCCAGGCCCACATGTTTAATTTCTTTGCAAGCTCATGAATTAGTGACCTCAAAGCCAGCCACCCCAAGAAGCTCTTTCTTGTCTATGCCATCCCCCCGCCAGTAGCCCTTAAAGATTTAGCGTACACCCTTCCTTTCTCTTGGAAGCCCTCCTTATCTCCTGTGGGCTTCATGGTTTCTCCATCTCTGAGCTCTTCAGTTACTTCTGATTCGAAAAGTGTGGCCTGCTCAGCACATGATGACAGTTGGCTTGGCTTTAACCAGCCTCTCTGCACTGAAAGAGCTCCAGGGACCCAGCTCTTGACTTACACTTCCTGTGCATCCTTGGGGTACCCGGCATGGGAGGAGGAATCAATAAGTGCTTGCTGAGGAGTTGACTGGTTGATCGAGAGCTGGCTGACTGGCCCCACAGTCTATGTAGTTTGGTGAATGGGGTGCTCTTTTGGAATTTCCAAGATCAAAAAGGACAGGAGAAGGATGAAGCTGCAGGCAACATGGAAGCAGATCTTCCTACAGGTCTCCAGCCCTGCAGCTGTGGAATCCCGTGTTTATGATCCCAAAGCTACAGACCTAGTGACACAGAGCAGTAAATCCTGCCTGTCAACTGCCAATCAGTGCCGCCTTTTAGAAAACCCCCTTGCTCAGTAATAGGATCATCATCTAACTGATGACTGCTTTCTATACAAGGGGCCCTTAGCTTCTCAAATAGCCTTGTGTGGGTCTGAGCAAATAACATGCATTATGCTTATTTTTGCACGTTGGCTAACCAGGCTGACTGCTTTAGGACTGCTTATGGCTCCTTCTGGAAGACACTGTCATTAAACAGAGTATGCAATTTAAAACAGAAATAACAACAATGGCACCATCTGTTAACTTGCTTACCCTTAGTAGACAACGGTCGGTGACCACCCGCCTTTTCCTTTCCTATTGTTGGTTTCCTTTCTCCTTCCCTTCCCGGGGCGGGGGGGGGAATTCGGGTTGCTTCACTGTGTGTTGTCTGTGTGGAAGGCTGGAAACTCAGATTCTTTCCTTGGTCTGACCCAGATTTGCATCCCAACTCTGCCTCATAATTGGTGTGTGACCTTGGCCAGGTGGCTGGCCCTCACCCCTGCAGGTCTGTTGTGAGGAGCCCAGCACCACGTGCCCGCCGTTCTCATGGAGGATGCAGTGAGGCACGCACACGTGCGGTGAGCGGTGATAATGGATGGACTCGGCCTTTCGGTTCACTGCAGTATCCCCTAAAGTAGATCATTATTCTGTATGGAATAAATAGTGTTATCGGGCTGATATGCTTAAGGCTAATGAGCCCATGTCTAGCATCTGAGGAGCCAGATAACAAGACATGTTTTTCTCCATTGGCTTCTATTGATGTATTAATTAATGAAATCCAAGATTCCCCTTTGAGCTGGAGGAGTGTTTAAATCACTCCTGAGCTGTATATGTGGTGTATCTTCCCTCCTGCTCCCAGATGCTGCAGAGGGCTGGGGAGGGAAGCGGGGTCTGCACTCTGGCCTGGCCCAGGTAGGAGCAGGAGCAGGAGCAGGTCCAGCCAGGAGGCAAGCCCCTCCTCCGTCGTTAGCCAGGGAGGACCAGCCGAGCAAGGGGGGCATCTTGGTTACAGGTCGGCCTCCTAGCTCAGCTTCTGCTTTCCTCCCATTTCCCCTGGGAGTTCTGTCTTCAAAAGAGCCCCCGGACTCAATGGGCTGTCTTTGTAGTGACTGAAAAACTGCCCAGGAACAAGGTGGGTCCCGGGCAAGACTGTCCCCGTAGTGTTGGTTTATTTTGAGTGGCCATCTACTACCATGAGTGGCACTATGGAGAAAGTCACAGCGTTGGTGCAGACATGCCCGGGTTTTAGGCCTGCCCCCAGCACTGAGTAGCTGCATAAAATATGTGTATATGCTAAGTAGCTTCAGTGTGTGAGACTCATTGCAACCCTATGGACTATAGCCCACCAGGCTCCCTGTCCATGGGATTCTCCAGGCAAGAATACTGATCGGAGTGGTTGCCATGCCCTTCTCCCTAGTCAAGTTGTTAGAAATCTGTGTGCCTCCATTTCCTTGTTTATGAAGCAGACCTTACTAATTCTGATGCTAATACATATCCCGAAGGGTGGATGGTGAAGATTGCATGACCTAGGATGTATGACGAAGTTCCTGGAATAGGGTGTGTATAGAATCAATAATTATGGACCACAGGGATGACTGTTCTTTGTAACAATGATAATGCATCTTATTAAATATAGAATGGGAGAAATAAAATTGGTGTAAAGGTATTTCTTAGAAAAAGGAAATTGCATTATTTTTCATACCTTCTAGTAACTCAGCTTCTCTAATAATCTGTCAAGAAGATATCTTAAGGAACCTGCTTCAATATTTAAATTCAGTGTTTGATTAGCACTTTATTTTCCATACAAAAGGAGAAAGGCATTTGAAAAAAGTTTTTGTCAAAGTGGCTTGCACTTCTTTCAACAACTTTGCTGGAAACATTCCTTTGTATCTTGGCCACCCAAAGTAACAGTACTGCTTTGCCTTCTTGGTAACCATGCGCCCCTATCTCCGAAGCTGAGAGATACCACCCTCTATTCCATAGCTAACCAAATACCCCCTCCCCTTTGTAGGTAACCATGCACCCACACACTCTGTAAGTAACCAGGCACCCCAAGCCCTGTTGATAACTATATATTTCCACACCCATAGGGAATCATGCATCCCTTTGCCCCATAGGGAACCAAGTACCCTTGCATCCCAGGCCAGACCTACACTCAAGTGATGGTATCTTTGCAGTCTGCTCTCTCACACATGAAAAGTCCCAAGACTGCAGGTGTTACTTCCTAGCCTGCGGGAGCAAGGCAGCCTAAAAAACTCTGTCTTCTAGCCACTGTTGTTCTTCCCTAGGGTTTGTTGTGGTAGAGCCTCTAGGGAGCATGAGGCGGTATCATGCATTTCTCCGGTCTGTAATCATAGAGCGATGGGCTATAACCCAACTATGGGGAGCATGTCCCACAGGCCCTGGGCCTCCGCCACAGACCTCTGTGTCTCTTCTCTGATCCCGCCACTAACAGTGGGCAGAGGGCACTGCCTACATGGTCCTTCACTTCTGGCACCTGCTGCCAAAACAGTGGGGATCAGGGCCTCTCAGCACCCACCACCACAGCCCCCAGACCTTCTTTTCGTTTCTCATTTCACATCTATATACCTAATGTTTTGCAACTCAGACTGTATTTAGAATCAATAACCACTTAGAATTAAAATTCGAGCCGAACTATAAACCATAAAATCCTCTGATTATTTCATTAGTAATTTGCTAATTGGCATTAGATATTTAATTACACATTCCAAATATTTGATGAATTATTTCAGCTCCGCATTGAAAACCAGTGATGGGGACTACATTCTTCAGGAAACCTAAACCCAGAGGGATAATTCCAAGGAAGCCTTAGTGTCTATGTGTGTCTGAAACCTGAGCAAGTGGTTTTGCTCTTTCTTTGAAGGCACCCACCCAGGCTGTCGTGACATCTAGCCTGGGATCCAGGGCCGTCTGTACCTCTCTCAGGCTCTCTCCTTCAAGGCACTTTCTGTTCACCCTTTCCTTGTGGGGACATTATCTTTTCTGCTTTGATCTGCTTCCCACAACATAAGGTGGTCCCCCCACCCTCCCGCAACCCCTTCCAAATCCTCCTGATGTGCTGTTGTTTGACATGGATAAGGAGTCAGGTACTCACCCCTCCCCCTTCCCCCGCACCCTGCCTCTCTCCTCCCATCCACCTAGTGGCAGGCCCTGTCTGCATTGGACACCAGGTGGCCCCCACAACCTTCTTAGAATGAATTTGCATTGGATATCACTCTGTCTCAGCTCCCTCCCTTAAGGTGTGGGAGTGCTGTTTCTCCAGAAGAAAAAAAAAAGATAATTTCAGTACATGAAAAAACGCACAAATGTTCATTTCTGTTTCTTCTGGGTTTCTTCTGACGATAAGTAGGCACTGAATCCATGCAGCCCCAAAAGTGTGTCCCGCTCCTCAAGTCCTACCTAGGACCTGCAGGTCCTACCTAGGATCCCAGGACCCCAGTCTACTGGTCCCCTGCCTGATGTACCAAAGTCTCCTTGGGATGATTCACAAGTGATGTAGAAAGATGTGTACTTAAAGCTGAGTGTTTGTTCTTAGCCTGCCCCACCCTCTGCAGATATCAGCTTGTCTCTGGCGTGTGGCTAGTCTGAGAGCTATACCGGACCTAAAAGACGCAACAGCACAGACGTTCCCTCACTGCACTTGCCCTGTGCCAGACCAAGGGGAGAGTAAGATATATTTGGCACATTAAATCCTCAGTTATTCTCATAACAGATTGCGGCAGGAAGCCATATGTGTAATTTCCAATGACCATTGCAGAGAAGGATGCCCAGGGAGGATGAACAGATAACATGGAAGAGAAAACTGCATCCCACTCACAAACCTGCAATCCAGACCAGAAGGAAGACATTGGCTCTTAAAGGGCCAGCCATGCCCCCAGTGCAGTGCCTGTGGAGGACGTGCCCCGTGGTGTAACCACACTTCCTCTGGCTACATTTCTCAGACGTGGAGAGATAGAGCCTCAGAAATTAAATCAAGGACCCCAGCAGCCCTTATGTGACAGATGTAAATGCCCATTTCCGCACAGGCTGACTTATTCCAAATTAAGTGCAGTCATTTGGAATATCTGTGCAGGGAGGCACATGAAGCTTGAAGACTGTGGACCCTCCATGCCTGTTGACAAACACTCCTGGAAGGAAGTAGAAAGAACAAAGAGAATCCCTAGTGTCCTGAGCACTGGCCCCAGCTCTTCTAACTGGACCTTGAGAGTATTGCTTAACTCCTCAGGTGGCTCAGCCAGAAAATAGGCATGGTGTGCTCCACCCATATAGAGGGGAATCTACTGGCCATGAGGTCTTGGGAAAGTCACAAGCACCGAAGCCCAGGAAGGGTGAGGGGGTGGTGGAAGCAGGGGATGTTGGCTCACTGCGCCATTAGCTCTCCCACTCCTTGTCTGGTTGCTGAACTTTAAAATTTATTTGCATTTGAACCAGCCTCTGTTAATAGATATACCAATTTTTATGAAAAGCTGCTTCAGATCCCTTTGGAAATTGGGTGGGTCTAAGATAAAAACCAATAAAGTAATTTTTCAGTAGAAATCTGGCCTTAATGATCGACACAGAGGAGACTTTTTCTCCTCTCTGGACCTGGAGCCGCTCTGGACCAGTGATGCTTCCAGAGTGTGAAGTTTGTGTTGTCTCCAAACCCCAGGATGAGTGTTCTGGAGAAGGTGCAAGTCTGCCTACAGCAGCCTTAGGGCTGAGTCCAACCTCCAAACCCCAACCCAGCTCTGACCTGGCCTCCGTCCACACCACTGCCCCAGGGCTCCCAAGAGCATCCTCATCCTGACCCTGCCCACCTCTCTTTCCGCTCAGCATTAGCATTTCCACCACTTCCCTAATCCTTGGAAGAATCAGGTCTCCGTGGGCTCAAGATCAATGCTTAACAGCTGAGTAAAAGAGAAAATGCCATAGTTCAACTGGAAACAAAGAAGGGGCTATTGGGAGATCTTTATCACCTGGGTTAATCTCAAAGTCAAGGCATGACAGGTCTGATGAACTGATTAAGCTGATTCAGTTTGCCTGGCTTGCTTTCTTTCCCAGCTTCTGCCTTCAACCCTCCAAGACCTTTAGGGCCAAGAGTAGGAACATCTACAGGATGCCTTTCCCCATCTCCAGCCAGAATGCACCCTCGGGTCTCTGGCACTTCCTCCTTGGACACTAATTACCTTTTGAGTAATGCTGGCTTTGTATATGTTCCTTCCTTCCAGGTGACACAACACCTGAGCTGGATTCCTCTGTGTTTGCCCCACAGCCTGAGGCCTGGCACAAGTTAGGTGCTCAGTAACTGTTTTGGTTTTGAGTGAGTGGGAGGCTGAAATCAACTGCACACACCATGTTTGGGAGCTGGGGTGGGAGGAGCCCCTTGCATATTAAGGTGCCATTGACAGCATGGTGAGGTTGACCCTACACGAGACCAATGTCAAAACTTTTGCCTCTGGTCCCAGACATTGACTGGAAGAAAGTAGTCAGAAGAGAGGCTGGGGAAAAGGCACTTCTGGAAAGAGCAAGACAAAAAGTCACTGTCCCTTGAGGGTGAGAGGAACCATGGTCTAGGGGCTGGTCTTCCAATCAGACAAGAAGGACAGAAGGATGGTGGCTGGTGAGATTGGGAGGTGCTGGGGCAGCTACCCCAGGCCAAACACCATCCAAAGAGGCTCTTTACATGCAGTGTTCCAACTTTGTATCCTTACCTGTAAGGTCTTTGAACTTTTGAAATGCTTTTTTGCCCTGATGATTGGCCCCTGAGATCAGGGGCATGGGTGGTGGAAGAGAGCTTAGGATGGCATGTTCTAGGGGGTGGGAGAGCACCTAACAGGGGGTAAGTTTCCAGAGGGAGTGTTTTCTGGATTTCAAAAAAATGCCTGGTTCCAGATCACTCTTGGGTAGTGAGCCAAATAAGGGGTCACCTGCTCCATGCTCAGCTTCTGAGCATGTGTAAGGTCACTGTATCTAGGGATTTTAACAGAAAAGAGTGTATTGTTTTTCCCAGGTTGGGCAAACGCACATACACACAGGCAGACTTATTCCAAATTAAGTGCAATCATTTGGAATATCTGTTCAGGGAGGCCCATGAAGCTTGAAGACTATGGGCCCTCCGTGTCTGTTGACAAACATTCTTGGAAGGAGGTAGAAGGAACAAAGAGAATCCCAAGTGCCCTGAGCAGACCCTTATACACAAACCCTAGGGTTGTGAAGAAGGTGAAAAGTTATGATGCGACCTGCTCTCTTCAAACAGCCTCTCTGCGTCTCCTTCCTGAACATATATGTACAGCTGAATACTGTGTGTCAGACACTGTGCTGGGGGTCAGCAAAAAGGCAGCGCTGTCCCTGCCCTCATGGAACTTGCAGCTGAGTGGGAGAGACATACCCCAGTCACACAATCTCATTATCAATAAACAGGGAACTTTGCTAGAAAGGACAGAAAAGATGCTGAGTTGAGAAGAAATCATGGGCTATAATCTGATCCAGGTTTAGGGGAGAGAGAAATTAGAATAAGCCTGGCCAACAGTATTTCAATATAATAGAGGAAAATCATGTAAGAGTGACTGAGTCCACTTCTGCTTTCTAAGGATATGTGTTTACAAGGGGTACGTGTGTGCGTGCTAAGTTGCTTCAGTTGTGTCCAACTCTTTGCAACACTACGGGCTGCAGCCTGCCAGGCTCCTTTGTCCATGAGATTCTCCAGGCAAGAATACTGGAGTACGTTGTCATGCCCTCCTCTAGGAGATCTCCCCGACCCAGGGATTGAACCCACACCTCCCATAGCTCCTGCATTGCAGGCATATTCTTTACTGATGAGCCACCAGGGAAGCCCCCATATAAAGGGGTAGGATAGCAGAATTCATATCAACAAAGAAATAATTGTCCCCCTTTTCTGAGGGCTAAAATTTGGAGAAGTTGCCAGCGGTGCGGCTACCGAACTTAAGAACAGGTCTGTGTGTATGCAGGTGGTAGACAGTGGGGCCTGGCACTGGGTCTGGGGTCAGAGGGAGAGGGGCTAACTTGCTTCGTGTAATAAAGTGCATTTCCTGCTCCAGGAGGTCTTCCTGGTCTAGGGATTGAACCTGTGTCTCCTACATTGCAGGCAGATTCTTTACCTGCTGAGCCATTGGGGAAGCCCTAATAAAGTGCTGGGATTTATAATGAATTCATTTTTCTGAATTGCTGGAGTGTTGATGAACTAGGGAGAGAGCGGGCTCCTGGTAATAAGGGAACAGGAAATCCAAGTTTGTGGAAAGGATGAGAGTCTTTCACAGAAGAGAGAAATCTATTATTCATTTTTAAATTCTCTGCTGTGAGGAAGTACAGAGGCCCCCTCTGGACCCTACTCCCCTCAACCCTGCGACTCCTGCATCATTGGTAAAGCTCTACCCAAGCTTCCTGCAGGAAGCGGTACTGTAGATGGGAGGTGAAAGCGAGCTTAAAGAGAAACGAGAGAGCTTGGCTGACAGGTAGAAGTTGGGTAGAAGCTCCGACAGTTCAGAAGCTCCTGAATTTGGCTGGAGCCGGAAGTTGGAGTCCTCGGTCACGGGACTCCTGGCAAGGTTTCTGGACTCGCCGCAGGTCACGAGGTTGGTACTGGGGCTGCTGTTGACCTACATTCTGAACTGCATTAAAGTTGAGAACTAGGCATAGAGAACGTTTTGATTTGTATGTACGGGACTAACACTACTACTGTAAATGTTCTAAAATCTGAACACTAATCAGATTTTCAAGGGGAGAAACATCAGAATTCCAGGACTGTTTTAAACAAAACCTTTCATTAAATCTGAGTATGTTCAGCAACTGGTGCTAATGGCTAAAAAGGATGGACAAGTGGATGTCCTGCTGAACCGCTTTCCTGAAGGGCCGGGACCGTTTGTGACTAGCGTGAAGAGTGCTGGCGTCCCCCCGGTGGGGCTGAGACACTTGAAAGCTGCTTGTCTTAAAAGGCTCTAAAAATGATGTCCCACAGGGTCTGTACACATGGCTCACGCTTGGCGAGTCCTTTATGCAGACAGAGCAAGGTACACTCTGTTCCTTATCTGAATTTCCACTTGTTCCAAACTAATTAGGAGCATCTTAATAAATCAACTGCATCAGGAGTCTGGTGACCCCCTCCCCCCACCCCACCTGCAATCAACTTCGGTAGATCCAGCGTGGATCAGGGCTGGGGACGCGCGTCAACTTAGCATCTCCAGGCTGGCTGTGGTTTCTATTGTCCCCCACAGAGCCCGGAGATAGAGCCCTCCTTTGCCAAACACTGCCCTTGAAAACTGGAAGGATTACTCGGTAGGAGCAATTTACACAGGGCTTTTCGGAAGTGGCACTGTTGCCGTTATAGGCCAGATAATCTCTTTGTCCTCTGGGCGGCCTGGTACACTCGGTCTGCAGACTCAGCCTCTACCATCATCGTTGCCAGGAGGACCCCCCCCACCCCTCCCAGAGTGACAGTCAGAAATGTCTCCAGATGTTGCTAGGTCTCCCCTGGGGAGCAAGTTTGCCCCGTGGTTGAGCATCATTGATCCAGCAGAGGCAACTCACGAGAATCTGCCCTCAAAGGGCTTAAAATCTGCAATGACAGGTGAACTGGACGCGTGTGCAGGGGTAGCAAGGCGGGGGGCCCTGGGGGAGAGAAGCGCCTGCGTCCACGATCTTTAATAACTCTTCCCCACGATTCCAATTCCAGCCAGTCCTTTCTGCTTTCCTCTTTCCGAAGGACTATATTTCTGAGGTCCCAGGTGACACATTCGACTCATTAAGGCTTCTTAATTCCCACATGAATTATTGCTGGAAGGGTCTGAAGGCCCAGTATCTCGCCTTATTACACCTGTAGTTATGAGCAGTAACTATGGCCTTTATTACAACATTCAGCACCAGCCATTAAATTCTAGGCATGAAAATGATTATTTCACCCCCAAATCCACTTACCACTGGCACACTTCCACGCATGTTCTTATACCAAACCCAGCCTCAGGAGCTTGCCCATCAGAGGTCCTCCCAAATGCCGGGGACAGTCTCCTGTGTCCCCTGGTTTGCTGAGGCTGCCTGTCAATCATTCTTCATGACTGTTCATAGAATCAATTTTTAGATTTCCTTAGGTGTAGGCATTAGCTAATATTTCAATAAATAAAGCAAAAGCTAGAGCTGTCACTCTCTCCCGTTTCACCAAAGGATCTTTCTTTTCCCCATAGAAACGCAGTAGGGCTAAAACCTTCCTGTTTAGCTTGGGGCTAAACACACCCTACACGAAGCAGAAGAATCATCTAATTTTTTCAATGAAAGCCTGTGCCAGTCAAAGACATTCTTAGCTACTCACACTTAAGAGGCATCAAAAATGTACAAATATTGGAATCCTCAGCCTCGACAGGCAAGTTACCGTGTACACAATTATGAAAGGGAACCAGATTAAGAGAGAGTGTGCAGAGTGCCTTTGAAATATCGATGAAAACGTGGATGCGGCTTCATTTTAACGTTTTTGATTTCCCCGATAACGAGGAAATTGTCCTCGTTTCCATTGGTAGACGTTCTTAAAGGTTTTAAAATCTGAATATTAATGCTGCTCCTTTGTGCTGTGTATAAATGACTTTTGACAATTCTGGTGGCTCTCATTCTGAGTGTACTGCTGAAAACGGAAAATGCAGTGGCCAACAAGAACCAGGGGCAGGTCAGGGATGCTGCGAGGAAGGGAAGAGAGAGAGGAGAAGCATCTTGGCAACAAAATCTTCCTCTCCCACGAAAGAGTTAACAGAGAGAAATAAAATCAGATATGTGTAGCCTCCAGACGTCCATTAAAGTGCAGAATGCTGTTTTCTATCACAGATTATATGCCAGATGTTCAAACTATCTCTAATCATTGCAGATGTAATGGAGTAGAATGTTGCAGTTTGTGAGTTTACTGGCATTAATCCTATATATTGCACAAGGGAAAAGATTTTAAATATATAATTATATCTCATTAATACTCAGGTTTTATTTCCTTTCAATGGAACAGGACTTATTAAAGCAACCATTTACTGCGTGTTTTCTTTCAGTATTTGGCCCTGGCATCATCCTGTGTGCATTCGACATGTAAATATGTACTAACCTGGGTGCACAGAAATGCCCAGGGAAGGTTGTGAGTCCGCTGGTACCCAAATTCACTTTTATATGCATGAGATGTTTTTATATTGTAAATTGATAAGAGGGACTTAACTGCATGCATTCTGAGTTGCTGCTTGGGTTTTCTTCATTCCGGAAATATTTGTATTTCTTAATTTGAAAGGAAATTGCCTGTGCTCCAGCTTTTTATGGCTTGTTGGGAGAAGGTGCAGCCTGGGCTCCAGAGAGGCCCTTTGTGGGTGTGGCTGAGAGCAGAAACCCTGCTTGGAGCCCACATTCTCCCAGGCCCTCACAAGATGCACTAAAGGACTCCGAAAGTTGTTTTTTTGTTTTTCCCCAGAGAATCACCAGGATTAGGATGTATCTCCAGAGTGATGCTGGGCTGAAGAATAAGGAAATTCCCTTCTGAGCACCCCCAGTTTCCCCCCCTCTCAAATGAAATGACACCTTTTCCAGCAACCCACTAAACTGGCTTCAGACGTGGAGTGCTTGCACTAAGCCCCTCCGGGCTGGCAGCCTGCCTCCTCCTTGCTGGGCACACTCACAGTGATGTCTCTCTACCTGCCTCCCACTGCAGCAGCGGCTGTCCTCTCTCGCCTTCTCCCTGTGAGATCAGCATCCGCTCCGCTCCAGCCAGGACCAAGCTGACCCCAAGGGGGTTGGATGCACATATTCTGAGCTGGGAAATGCTGGGAGCTTGATTCTTCATAAGCAGAGAGGCTGAGTGTTCAGGAACCCCACTTTTCCTCTGGACTAACTCTTAATTCACACGCAGTGATTTATTGGATTTTCTACCAGTGGATTTCCGGACTGGCAGGGCCATATCTACCTTGGTCTCTGAATCCCTCATGCCAAAAACAGTGCCTGATACATCATGGGCTTTCCCTACCTCTTTCTTAAATGAGACAGTAGAAGAATAAATTAATGGAGAGTGATGGCCTTTTGGGAAAAGCTGGGTGGGGCTGACAATTTAATACAACGTCCTTAGCTCTGACTTTTGGCGTGGAGAAGAGTTTGATGGATTCTGCAGTAATGAGATTGACGAGACAGATGGTCGCTGCCAGGAATTCAGCAAAGGCCAGGGTGACAGAGAGGCGACAGCGCTCTGTCAGATGCAGGTGCTCAGAGCCGTGGGAGCCCACTTGTGCTTTTAGCGCCTCAGGAATTAGAGGATGGTTGGGTGGAGGACCTTCGAGGTACAAGCCTGAGGTCAACCGGCTGGAGATGGCTGGGCACACCTGGAGTCCCTGGAAAGTCCCAGAGAGGTGTTGTGGGACAAAGCAGATGTCGCTGCAATAAACGGGGAAGGGGGCTGGGAGAAGGAGAGGGGAGAGGTCCACGGGTGTCTCTTAAATGATCCAGCTCATCAGACTCTTCGGACTTCTGGCTTTGTCGTTTTGTTTTTTAAATATTTATTTCTGGATCCTGCCAACTGGATGGACAGTCTCAACTCTCTCCCTCTCTCTCGCCTTCTCCATTCCTGTGGGACACTGAGACCCATGAGGGGCAGGGGAAACTGGGTATTTGCCTCTGGAGAGAGAGCTGGAACGGGCACACCCAGAGCACTATATGGAGTCAGTGTTATACGGAGAGAAACGTCCAGGTGAGAATCATGTTAGAGAAGGCGTTGGTGGGGGTGGGATGGAGCAGCTCATCTGCCTCTCTTCTGTTTTAAAGGCCAGCAGATGTCACAGCTCCAAGGCCAGGAGTGGGGCCAGGGCTGGGGAGGAGCTGGAACCAGAGTGGGAGCTCCAGGGGAGGTCAGGCAAGCTGAGCAAGGCAGGCCACATCCCACGGCTTCCCCCAGCCCCCTGTCCCCCAGGGCTAGCAGTCAATCTTGAGGACTTGAGCTGGAGGAGAACAGCTGTCAGGTCCAGAGGGCGGGGGTCATGCTGGACTGAGGAGAATGACAAGTGGGGGAGCTTCCTCTGGGAACAAGACCAGGGTGATAAAGGAGACAAGGAAAAGGTGGAATGGAGGAGAGTCGTGTCCAAACAGACAACCGAAGAACTCTACTGGGCAGGGACCAAAAGGAAAGTTTCTACAGGAAACTGAGGAATCCAGCAGTCTCGTAGAGTGGGGCTCATGCCTTTCAAAGGAGGACGGCAACCCTGTACAATTATTTCCCTATTGCTTTATTTAACATTGGTTTTTAAAACATTTTCCATTAAAAGTCTGTCTCTAATACAAGGTTGTTTACTCCAGATGGAGGGTGCTGTCTCTCATTGAATAACTGCTAAGTGCAGAAAGAAAGCCAATACGTGGATGAATTAATAGGTTATTGATCAAGATAGATATATGCCAAGACTCACACAGGAGTATACAGATAAAACTCTAAAGTTTTAAAGTTCTAAACTTTAGAGTTTAAACCCTGAAGTTTCAGCTGTAGAGTCTAAAGTTTCTAAAGTATACCGATGATGTGTCAGGTTGCTTGAAGGGACGTGCATATAGGTGGTAATGATTCCCAACTCTGTCCAACTAGTTGTTGGGGTGGCGAATGGGGATGGCACCTGAGGAAGTTACTTTGCCTTGAGACATGACTGGAGGTTAGCCTGGCCGAAGGACATCGTATGAAGCTGGGTGTCAGTTCGGCAGTGCAGCCAAGAGGTCTCCACACAGCCCTGTGCTGGACTCTGGAGAAGGGCAGACTCTTCATGCAGGCTGAGTGAGAGATGCAGGCAGCTCTCACAGTTAGGAGTGGTTGGGACAGAGTGCAAATTACCCAGCTAGCTGCAGAACCTTCTGGAAGACCTCATGAGAGCATGTCCAGAAAGTGTTCTCCACCTCTTGGAGAGGGCCTTGCTGAGGGTGACCCTCTCCCATGCCATGGGGGACTTCCATGTCCTGCACTGAGTTCTTCCTTGGCTCACTTACGAGACAGTTTGGGGTCTGAGACCCACAGCCTGGCTGTCAGGCCTCCACTGCCTGACAGTAGGACAGAGATTCCTTTTTTTCTCAGCTCAGTCGAATCCTCTCCTGTTCTGCACTTAAAAGGGACCAGGCATCTACATCTGTGTCTCTTGCACTGGGCTCTGAGTTCCCCAAACCGGGGAGCCTAGGAGAGTGGGCTCTGGAGCTTGGCTGGCTCTGTCCATCAGGGAGGTCTGCCCTTAACTGGTTCTGTGACCACAGGCAGGTTCTTTAAACTTTGTCATCTGTGCCGGGTTGCTTAGAGGAGTAAATGAACGTGGACTTGTAGGGCACACAGAAGAGCGTCTGACAGTGTCACAGGTAGGGGCCCCAGAAAGCTGGCTCTGAGATGGGGTTCATGTGCAGGAGGCATATTGGGGAGTGCTCTGCGAATCAACACCTGGGAAGGGCGGGGTAGGAGAGAAGATGTGGTGGAGGGAGAGTGAAGCTGACACGTAGGCCCAGTGACATCCACAGCCATCCTTGCAGGGAGCTCTAGAGTCAGATTGGCTTTTCAGAATTGCTGGACTGAGATGGTGGGGCCTTGATGCTCCTTTGTCAGCAGACCCTGGAGATGGCATGGCCCTGGCTGAAGTGGCTCTCTGCAGCTGAAGCTATTCTTGAAGGAGCTGACAGTTGGAGGTTGTCTGCTGAGCTCCCAGAAGCTGGGGCGACACGCCCTTCCTCGAAGGGGGTCTGGGCAGGGTGTCATCTGTCCTCCATTGTCTACCTTTAGGCTCTTCAGACTCACTTCTTCATTCACATTCATGGAGCAGCTCCCACAGAATCCTGTGGGTCTTCCTTCCTGAGGGAAACTTAAAGGAGGAAGGTTAACGAGATGAAGTGAACCTGGCTGCTGGTCTCAGAGTCCCAGCTGGTACCCACCATTTTCTCCTATGAATCCTTGAATGTCTTCAGCCTTGGCCAGCACCCATGCTGGGCTGAACTGCTTACAAGGGGCCATTGCCCAGAATTTCACCTTAAAGTGTCTAAGAGTTTGAGTTTCTGGTCACTACGTCTTTCTCAGAGTCATTGCATTCGTCCATTTACCACCTTAATTGGGCAAAGGAATGCCTCAAGTGCCAAGTAGATCCCCTGACTGCCAAACAGATTCCCTTCTCCCTTCCTTGCGTTAGAGCAGCCTAACCTCCACCTGACAGTGAGGTCCAATCACCCTGCAAAGTTGGTGACTCTTTCTCTTACCTTACCTGCTCACTGGAGTCTGAAGTGGCCAGGGGACAATCATAGCCTGTGATTAAATGGGGGCTGTAGTTCATCATACTAACTTCCTCCTCTAAGTTTCCCTCAGGAATAAAGACTTCCTCTGTCTTCTGGTGGGAGTGTCCTCCTTTGGCAACTAAGATCTTTGAAACTGCAGAGCTTAGAGTCACATTGTTCAGGAAGCACAAGTTCTCCAATGGGAAACTGAGGATATTGGTAAGTAAGACTGCTTCTAGTCCATCTCGTGGGTCTCTGGACCCATGCATCTTTGATCTTGGGTACACAGGGTTGTGTCAAAGTCTGAGTGTGTACTGCCTCCCTTAGGATGGCTCCTCATCCTTACACAGTATTGTCCTTCATCAGTGCCTTCAGCAGGCTTGCTTCTGCCTTCTAGCAGGCTGGTAGCTTTCAGATGATACACTAAGGTCCCATGGTCATGGACCCACCCCCACCTCTCTTTTGTTATAAAATTGACCCCCTGGCCTAATGAGCTGTTCTGTGGATTCCACCCAGATCGCAAACCCTCTGTATGCCCTCAAGTGTGATGTGGCTGAGGCATTGTGGACAGAAAACGGCAAATACATACCCAAGATATGTGTTTATCCCTGTCTGAAGGAATTGCCAGACTTTCCAGGGCAGAAGTAGGCTGATGTGGTCAACTTACTACCTTCTAGCTGGTTGGTTTTCTCAGGAGGTGGCACTGTATCTGGGTCTATGATTGGTTCTATTGATGTTGGTCAGGTTGGCTGTGGCAGTAGCTTTGGTAAATGGAAGACTGTGCATAACCTCTGCCCCTGCCACTGTGCCTCTGCTGTTCATATTGCACCTTGCACAGCACTGGGGTGGCTGTTGAGAGGCTGGCTGATGCCAGCTGGCCCTGCATTTTGTTTGCTTGGCTTTAGTGTACTTTGTATGGTAGAAACTCTCTGGCAAATAGTAATATGATACAAAGGTCTTCATGTTCACTTCTACATTTGGGGTGAATCCATGTGCTGCTACCCAAACCCTGTAATCCTGTTCTTCTAAGTGTTTTTAAATGTAGGTTTCGTTATTATTCAGGTGTGGTGAGGCCAATAGATCAGATGACTGTTACTGAAAAGACAGTTGGCTACTCACAGTTTGCAAGAGAAGGGGGCTTGCCACACCATGTGGGGCTGCTTGGAGGACCTATCACGGGCAGCCAGGAGGCAAAAGGCGAGGAGAAAGTTTGGGTGAGAGTCTTTATCATGGTTTCCATGGAGAGCAGCTTGCAAGGCAGGGTGAGCAAGTGAAGCAGGTTTAGGATTGGCTAGTTTGAGTAATTTTAGCAAACTCCAGTGTGTAGGCACTGCCTGTAATCTGTTTGGTATCTACCCCTGGGGTGATTAGGGCAGGGGAATATTGGCCTCAGAGGGTAAGAGACCTATGAGAGCCAGGTCAATAAGAGGGTGGGGTTAGCCTTTGGATTGGTTGGTTTATGTATGAAAAACTGCTCAAAGGGAAATTATTTGCTCTTTCTAGGGATTAGCCAGCCTGAGGGTCTCTCCCAGTCAGCCAGAACAAAGTTCTCATCTCATCATATAAAAGCAATATAAATGCTATATATATATATATCCATATATATCGGGAAGATCCCCTGGAGAAGGGAATGGCTACCCACTGCATTCTTGCTTGGAGAATTTCATGGATAGAGGAGCCTGGTGGGCTACAGCCCATGGGGTTGCAAAGAGTTGGTCATTGCTGAGCGATTACATGCACTAATACACTAATGGCTCTCATTCTGGGCCCCTGACCATTTAGCCTGGCTATTTGCTGCTGCCCTTGGGTCCATATATATTCTGATCTTTGTCCATATAAAGTAGTTGACCAGGTACATTGCATAAGCTGTCCGTTGAGAGAATTTCTCTTCACCACTGTTTTTCAGAGTCACTATCCCTGCTGCTAAGTAGGACCATGTATAGTGTAGCTGCTGTCCATTTTCATCTCTCGTCCACATACTGAGCTGAACCGCCCATGAACCAAGACTGAGCTTTTTCTTCCTCTGTCAGATGGCCATAAGGGCTCCCCTAAAGTCATAGGGTGAACTCAGGAGGGTATAGGGTAGTGAATGATGTGGGAGTCGGAGCTACCTGATCATTCAACTTGCTTGTGTCCTCTGGCCCTGCTGTGCTAGGTTCTGGATTAGCCACTTCCACAATCCCTGGATTATTACTGGGCTCCCTTTTCTCTTCTAAATGCCATTTGAAGCTAGTAGATTTTCATGTTACTTGGTATATAGGTAAGAGCAGTATTTCCAGATGTGGAAGATGCAAAGATTTTAGAACAAGGCACTGTGCTTCTTTCCTTTTGGTGGGAGCTACAGTTTATCTTTTATAGTGTAAGGGATGTTCTATCGTGTCTTTTATAGCTCAACTCCTAAGGCTATACTCTAATATAAAATTTAAAAAAAATATGCAAGGGCACTGAGTCTTTGAAGGGGGTTTTCTTTTTCTCCCACCCTCTGGAATACATGTGTATTACCAAAGTTTCCAAAACTCTGTTGGATATGATTAGCATGATGTCATTGACATAGGGGATCGGTGGGATGTTCAGATCACTTTGACTATATTATGACTGAGTGTTAAAAGAGGAGTAGGGAAACCTGTAAATGTTTGCTGTTGTTCTTCCCAGAATCATTTCTTATCTTTTTTTCTGATTGTGATGGAAAATAATACATTCATTAAATCAAAGGCTGCAACTGTGTTCTTGAGGTCACATCAATCTTCTCTAGTGAAGACACTACATCTGATAAGGGAGCTGCATTTTAGGCACCTGCTTGGTTGAGTTTGAGGAGTCCATTGTACTTTTCCAAGATTCACCTGCTTTTTGTGCAAGGGCTACACTAGTGAGCTAAATGGAGATCACCATCCTTGCATCTGTTAGATCTTTAAAAGGAGCTCAAATTTCTATCACCCTGGGATACAATATTATTATTTAAATTCTATCTTGATTTAGGGGGATGATATAGGCTTCCACTTGGATGTTGGTCCCCATTAAGGCAGCTGTTACTCTATAGGTAAAGACTTCATGTGTTAATTTCCCAGTATGTCTATACTGATGTCCCATCCAGTGAAGCCACTGTGAGGCAGACTTTGGCCAGAGCTCCACTGATCACACGTTTCCCCTACATCTCCTTCTACCAGAAGACTGTGACAAATCTTTGGGTCTCTGGGTATCAATGCCAATTCAAATCCTGTGTCCAGCAGTCTTAAAAATAGTTGGTTGCTTCCCTTTCCTTAGGGCACAGTGCAATTCTCTTGGGGAAGGACTCAGACAGCTATTATTGGGTGTACTTGCCATGGTATTGTAGGATCCCCCCTTGTGGGGACATGGATTTTTATCCATTCAGTGGAATCCAGGTCTAAAAGTTGGACAAGGAATCATGGCTTTTTGCTGGGGCATCTGCCCTCAATCTCTTTACCATTCCCCTTTGACTTTTTGATTTGTGTGTGTGTGTGTTTGTTGTTGTTGTACAAATTGAGCAGTATCCTTGTTGGTTGCTCTTCTATTTTTCCTCTAGGGACACTGTGTTCTATTAACCATCTTGATAATACTCTGCAGATCAGTGGTCCTCTGACCTTGCACTTACTATAATAATTGTGTCCTCTTGGCTTCTGGCGATGAAGTACCACATAATGACTCTTGCCCTATGGGTTCAGTGTTTTTTCCATTGTCTCCATTGCCCAGTTCTGTAACAGCCTCCTCTACCACCATCTGTGGTCTGCAGAGGGGAATTATCATTGAACTTCGCAAAGATCCTGTGCCCCTCCTGCCAGCGCATTCTATCAGACCTTTTGTGAATGAGAAACTCTCTAGACTTTCCCATGGAGCATAATCGTCTGGATTTTTGGCCTTCCAGGGTATATCCATCCCAGCATGACTAGATCCTTTAAATTCCTTCTTCTGCTGTCTGCTGTGGCAATTCTGGTATTTAGTGTGGCTCTTTGCCTCTTCCATGCTCCCAGAAGACATCTTAGTAGCATGTTTCTTCATCTCCTTGGTTTTTGCCAAGGTTTCAAATCTTGTATTCCGAAAAAGTGCTCCCAAATTAACTGCATCTACTTCAACCTCTTGTTTTGGTTCCCTTGCTCAAGCACCATCAGTGCCCAAGTCTGTATGTAATCTGACTCTAACAGGTATATCCTGGAAGGATCTTGTAGTGCCTTTAAGGTGCAACACTTTTTCTCTTATCAGGTCCAGCATGAGCCCAGCTGGCTTTTGTTGTAATTTAATCCTAGTGCAGGAGTAGGGGAAGTAGAGGTCAGTGTTGATGTGGGGAAGGACTTCGCATTGCCTGCAAGCAAGGGGAGGAGTTGGCTTCCCTGGTGGCTCAGATGGCAAAGAATCTGCCTGCAATGCAGGAGAGTGGGGTTGGATCCCAGGGTACGGAAGATCCCCTGGAGAAGGGAACGGCTACCCACTCCAGTATTCCTCCCTGGAGAATTCCATGGACAGAGGAGCCTGTGGGCTACAGTCCATGGGGTCATGAAGAGTTAACACTTAAGAGAGGTTATCCTCCTGATAGGAAGAGACGGGCCACTCCTGCAGGGGCAGACGGTTCTGAGAAATCTGGAGATTTATGATTTTCCAAGGCATTCTTCTGAGGTCTCCATCCCAGTGTCAGAGTCTCATTTTTTTCTCAGTTGGAGCCTCAGTTAACCAGATCACACCTACCCGACTGGGAACTGGGAGTATAACCTTCTAGGAAGCTTAGCCATTCTAAAGTGTCCATTCAAGCCCCGGTCCTCGCCCCTCTATCTACCTGCTGCAAGAGATAAGGGCCCTTGTGTATGTATGTTTCCAAAGAGGTCCACCGGCTTCACAGTAGCTTTCGAGTGGCGATGGATTGTTCTCATCTCTTCATTATCTTTTCCAAATGACTATCCAGTTTAGCTGGATTCTATCATTCTTTCAGTTATTTCCCAACTACCAAATACACTGTGCCAGCAAACGTATACTTTCTCAGGAAATATATTATCACCATCAGCACC